>NW_023494804.1:33616473-33621473 GCF_904425465.1 Colossoma macropomum
GTGGTGTCTAGGCAGGTACAGCTAACCTTTTGATTAGGACTTCAGGTGCTGGATGGAAGGCATTATGCATCTAATTTACCACCAATATAATTAGGAACTGATTGTCAAATGAACCAATCATGTTTAAAATGGGTAGGAGCAATTTCCTAAAGAAACATCACTCCAGGTCTTCTGAAAGTCTCAGATATGTCAGTGACTGCGAATACGAGCTGTAGTCTAACTGACAGGGTTCTGTCAGTTGCTAGAAATGAAAAAATAGCAGCAGCAGCAGCTCTCCGCCGAAGCAAGGGTGGCGCCACATCTTCAAAAATTCTCTGGCTGAGTGACAAAATGCAATTAGGCCACTGACTGAAACCACCTTTCATGTCATGCTAATAGCATGTCTCTATTAATCTGTTCATGAACAGAGTCAGTGGCCCTGCACTTCACTAGGTTCAGCCTCAGGCAGCAAACTAGCTGACATCTCTTGAGAACATCAGGCTTTTTTGGTACCCAGTTCATTTTCTAAAGTCCACACCAGTTTTTCAAAGAAGCAAGCACTCTGTTAATCTCATACCAGCCACCAATCAAAATAGAAAAAATACAAAAAAATGTATCACAATCATAGTAGATCATGGTTGATATCTCCTTCTTTATGATTGGTTTGTCAATTTGTAGTAATCAGGTCGCTGATGCTTGTCCAAAAATCCATGTGCCAGCCTCAAACATATCTTTGTTGTTGTTTTATTGATCTTCTTATGTTATTAACAGCAGCTCCAGCTGCAGGAATGATATAAGCAGTTGTAAAGAGTGAATTTTCAAAGCAGGCAGATTGTGCAGACAGTACAGCTCTGAAGTGCACTGAGGAAAACGTGTTCTGGTGTTTAATCGTGAATTAGTTGTTTGGTGCGGACCTAAATACGAGTGAAGTCTTCACCAAACTAAAGAAAAAGTTCAGTTATTCCACAGCAACCACAGCAGATCTGACAGCTATCTTAGTTTAGCAATGTAGCAGTAAGAAATATCCAAAGTGACATTTAATAAATTCACATAGTTTAATAACATAACTGCTGACTGTGCATTAGTTCGTTAGTTTCACGGAGGCTTTACTGTTTGGGAAATGTCCCGCCCCCCTGCTCAAATAGAGATTTTGATTGATTCTGCCAATGAGATTGACTCCATCTCTGCTTGTGTCTGTTGGTCAGCGCTCCGTGCAGTTTAATTTATTTATGATGTGAGTGATCTGAACTCAATCAGAATGTGGTGCGTCTTCGCTTCAGTATTTTGAAAAGTGGTGGGTCAAATCCCCGCTCGCCCCTGTGGTAAAGAGCTCTTTACTGAGAGACCCGCTATGTATTGGAGCAGTCATGAGCTGGAGGTTAGGGAACCAGCCCTGTGATCGGAAGGTCGCCAGTTTGATCCCCTGAGCCAACAGTGCATGACTCAAGTGCCCTTGAGCAAGGCACCTAACCGCCAACTGCTCTCCACTGGGGATAGGGCTGCCCACTGCTCCAAGCAAGTGTGCTCACTGCCCCCTAGTGTGTGTGTATTTACTAGTGTGTATGTGGTGTTTCACTGCACGGCTGGGTTAAATGCGGAGGTCAAATTTCCCCATTGTGGGACTAATAAGGGTCACTTCATCTAATAAAACATCCACATAGATCAAGTACAATACATGTTAATATCTGTTACAAACTTAAACATATGCAATGTTTTTTACAAGCCTCATATTTTTGTGTTTAATTTAGAATGGCCAAAATGTGCACCACCATTAGCTTAGTGCTAACATACTGTTAGAAATCCCATATGGGGACCTAGCAGAGGATATTTTTCTCTTTTTTAGCTAGGCCATTGGCCAAGTCTTGAAAATCTTTCATTTCATGTTTCTAAAAACATTTGCTACAGGCAGTATGTCTGCACAACTATATGGACAGTTCCTATCAGAACTCATCTATGATATTGTCACACCTTCTGTAGCGGAAACTGACACTCCTCACTCCGTTCAGCACTCCAACTCCCAGAATCCACTGGGAGGTCACATGAACTTGAACTCTCCACAATCCACCTATCAACGTTCTAGCTCGCCTGATTATTGATTTCTGACATCTGTTGCATGGACTATATATGCGTGTTTGCATCAGTTGCATCTTTGCGAAGTATTGTATCAGTTTCTGTGCATTACCAAGCCTTTTTTTTCGTGTATTGACTTTCCGAATTGTGTTTCTGCTTGTCCTCTCGTTTACGACTTTAGCCTTATCCCTTTAGACTCTGTTTGCTTTCTTATGTATTGAGCCTCGCCTGTTTTGTACATTGATTTTGGATTCTCCCTTGTTAAACACATTGTACTTTAGTCTGCTCTGCGTGTGTCTGGCTACAGATATGTCACTTGTTGGGGTGAGATGAAACATGATTGCCTAGACACAATTAAATATGCAACACAGCAGAATGCTTAAAAAAGTCTTTTAACTGCAAAACTAAATCTATGACCTGCTTTCTCACGTTACTAATCTTGTTTTTGCAGTGGCAGCAGGTAGTGACAGCCTTTAGAACTCCTTAATTGACCTCCTTTTGTTCAGATATACATGTGTGTTCAGTTTAACTTTTTATATACATAAAGAAAGATTTTGCAGCTAATATGTGTCTGCATTCAAAAGAATTTCCAGTTATCAGCGCCTTGCTGTATCTGTACAATGTATTGTCTCACTTTCTCCAAATGTGCATACAAACCCTCTGAAAATAAACTCATGGGAATTCTGGCATGAAGAAAAGTCTAAGATGAACTGTTGCATGCATGTAGCCTCCAACACAGTTGGCCCTGTAATCATTTCTGCAGGAAAAAGTTGTTTTATCTATGCGCACGACAGTGGTTGGACCTTCAGCGCTAGAAGAAGTGTACTTTCCAAAAAGAATGATTGGATTCCAGATGGGAACCCTATAGCCAATGCACAAATAAGATGAAGGTTGACTGAGCACTGAGGAGGAAAGAAAAGACATGCAGAGAAACAAAGGGTTTGTATTTAGCACAGCAAAAACTCTGCTTACACTTGATCTTATTTCATATAACTTGCTTTTACAGTGCAGCAAGAAAACTGCATGATAAATGGTGTAGACTGCATACCACCGATGTTTCTGCCAGTTAAGGTAGCTTCTATTCAGTGAACTGGTTCCAGCCCGTAATATTATGATGCGTAGGCTGTTATCAAATTGATAAAACTACAAATGAGTTATGAATTTAATGAACTCAGTCATTTTTATCACATAACTATACACAAAATAATATTTATTCAAGTACCTAGATGTGTGTGTGTCTGTGATGTGTGTGGCTGTGTGTGTAACCAGTGAAGCTCAGCTCTTCAGCTGTTTACCTCTATGGTTTGCTATGTTGATGGTGATTCACTGAATAAGAAAAACAAAAAGAGCAAGGATGTGAGACGTTTGATTGGGCGTTTTGTTTTGTAGCTGTTGGTGTTTGCCTGAGTGGCTTTACAACTTCATGTGAAGTTTAAGTAAAAATGACAACAATCATTACTGCAATTACAAAAAAATAATATACGTGAGTGATTTTATACTCTGAGTCAGGGATCAGCATGAAAAGTAAGACAGATAGTAAGACTAGGCCCACTGTACAGACAGGGTTTTAATATTTATGGCCTTAACTGAAGGACTAATAGTACAGGTTTGCCATAGAACAGTACATCCTGCTTCACTTTCTGTTGTGAAAACATAATAATAATAATAATAATAATAATAATAAAAAGTGTAAAAGCTACTTAAAAATAAATCATGTTCTTGATATTAATACTGCAAAAAAAAAGTTTTTGTGTAAATTGTACCTGGTCGTTTTAAAAGATGATGCCATTTGTTGGGAAGGTTCACGCAACAAGTAGCAATCATGGTGAAGATGAAGGAGCTTCCTAAATTCTCAGGAACAACATAAAATGACACTTGAGTAGAAAAAGCGTCAGAACCGTAACACAGACCTTAAACATGCCTGTCAGTACAACTGGTTTGACAGTATGCTGATGGAAGTTCATGGAATCACAACTAATCATCCCCTGGACATGCGCACCATGCAACACTTTCCAGTGTGCTTTTAGATGAATGAGAATAAAGGTGAAAAAGAAGTCAGCACTCGCTCAGCAGCATGAAGCAATAGATACACAGAAAACAACAAGCAATTAACTGCTTTGCAGTCATCTTTCTACACCCACACAAAACTCCTCTGCTAAAAAATATGTCTAAAATAAGCACACAAGCATTAAAACAGGCCTCTTTGGGAGCAGTGTACTCTGGTCAAATGAAACAAAATTAGAACATTTTGGCAATAATTCAGCTCATTTTTGGAAAAGAAAAAAGTTGACGTGTATAACAGTGAAGTATGGAGGTGGGAGCATCACGATATGGGGCTGCTTCTCTGCCAACAGTACCAGGGCATTACAAATTATTGAAGGAAACATGAAAGGAGCGATGTACTGGGACATATTGGAGGAAGATTTAATCGCACAGTCCAAGAAACTAAACCTGGAGAGACGACAGGCCATGTAAAACAAAGCGACCTCAAAAAACAATAACTCAGGGCTGGTTTCTGAAAGAGAAGGTGGTGGTGCTTGCATGGACCAGACCAGGAATGCATAGAGCTCTGGTACTAGAGGTCCAGCACACTTTGGTGATTTACTTGCTTAAACACACCTCTGTTAATTGCTAGGTTTAGTGGGTGTGTATGAGTAGGGGAACAATGGCTTTGCAACAAAGTACTAATGTTAGTAATTTACGGTGTCTGACTACTTTTTCCCCATCCATTTTTTTTTTTTATAAATGTATTTTTATTTATCGCTGTTGTCGGAACAAAACCTGGTATCTCCAAAATGACAACTTTACAGGAGAAGAAAAAAACATACTTTACTTTTAATGTAAGTCAATGGAACCAGACTTTTTTCCAAGTCATTTTGGGCCGTTTCTTTTGGTCCATTCATCATGAAATTTACACACAATGTAAACAACAACGGACATTTTGAAATTAT
>NW_023494804.1:33626473-33738973 GCF_904425465.1 Colossoma macropomum
ATGATTCCGTAATAAGTGAGAAAGCTGGATAGCATAGAGAGTAATGAAGTTAAATAAATGTAACATTCAGAATTCCTCATCAAATCAAATCGTGATGCAGATATCAAGAAATAAATTTAAATAATTTAATTATATATTAATTTTTGAATATTTATTGACAATTCCACCCTCTAACTCGACCTCCCTATCTTGCTTACTCTGAGACACATGAAGTGTCACCACATCTTTGACCTGCCTCTAATCACTGGACAGCTCAACACGCTTGGAGGAGAACTAGCATCGTGCTGAGTGAGGAGGGGAAGGGAGGGACATCCTACCCACCCAGAGAGAGAGTGAGCAACATGCTCTCTTGGAGTCGCCACCTCGGATGCCTGTGGCAATGCTGACTGAATGAACTTGTGGTCTCCTGATGATAGGCCAGTGCTTATAACAACAGTTTGTTGCTGTAGAAACATTATATGTCTTGTCTAAGTGGTTAAAGAGGTTCTTTTATTTATGTTAATGTAACAAAAGTTTGAATCATTTCTTTTGGTCCAATCCTCAAAAAAAATTCTAGCATTTGCAAAAACTACACACAAAAAAGTGAAAATGTTTTAAAATAACACTGACGAATGAATCATTTGAGAAGCGATTCCAAACTTTTGAGTAGTCGTGTTTGAATGCTTGAGTGTATGTGTATTTGGTGGGATGGTGGTCTTGCTCATATCCGTAGCACTAGTGCCCAGTAAATTCACATGGAGCTGATACAGAGATTTAGAGCAGGGGTCGGGGTGCCTTTGGATGCAGGTCTACTGAGGTTTTCTGGGTCTGACTAGGTGGCAGAAAAAGACACAAGCAGCGCAATAAACACACATTCACATGCAGCTCAATGCAGGCGAAGTGGTGGACCACTTCCTGCTTCACCCACATATAGAGAAATTCTTTTATCACTATTCATCATTCCTCAGTGCCAGAGCGTCTGAGTGTCCGTGCGTTTGTGTGGGTGTTGTTCTGGGCCAGTCCATTCTGCTCTTCTAATAAGCACATGTTTCAAGACTTATATTGAGTTACTACATGGTAAAGCAGAGTTTGCTGTGATTCTTATTACATTTTGAAGTTTTTTCAAACCTGATACAGTTGTATGCAAATGTTTGAAAACTTGTGGGCAAATTACATATTTTGTTGATTTTCTAAGTGTAAATAAGTTAACACATCCTCTACAGAGAACACATTTAAATATGATAATTTGCTGCGAATCTTAGTGCACAATTCCTTTTTAATTGCTGAGACTAACATATTGAAAAAATATATTTCTGTAATATAATAATTTTTGCACAGGTTATGCTTTATGTTTTATTTTTTCCAATATATGAAATTCAGTAATACACAGTAATTGTGCATGAAAATGTGGAGAAGTGGGTTCTCTGTAGATTGTTATATGTATGTGCTACTTTCACGTAGAAAATCAGGTAACACTTTATTTGGAGCGTTCCTTTGTAGATGATTAATAAACCCTTAACAGATTATCAGTAACACATCAACAACGTATCAGTAAAGTAGCAGTAGTGAAGCATCTGAATACATTGAAGTAAATATCTTGTAGATGTTCTGCTAAAACATTATTTACATGAAGTAGATGTATTGATAATATGTTACTTCCATTATGCAAAACCTAACCTTACCAACCTTACCAAAACCTAATCCTAACCCTAACTTTAATCTTATCACAAAACCTAATCTGAACCCTCACCCAGGCTCTAATCTTAACCATAACTTTAATCTTATCCCAAAACCTAACCCTCACCCTGGTCCTAATCCTAACCCTAACCTTAACCTCAACCCAAAACCTAATCCTAACCCTCACCCTGGTCCTAATCCTAACCCTCATATGTTCTTAACATGCTGCTGAGAGTCTGCTGAGTGTTTGTTTTATCTAAAAGGACACTCAGAATAAAGTGTCACTGCAAATCAACAAAACGTAATCTGACCGGGTGTTCAAACTTTTGCACACAACTGTATGTATAATGATATTTCTTTTTTTTTTTGAGGTTTGTGAACAAGTTGGAATGAATAAAATAGTCTTGCAAAAACAGGACTGCCAATTTTTACAAAAAGCTGATAAATCATGAGTATATATTTTTAAATTTTAACATTTACCATTTGAACAAATGAACTACTTAAGAAGAAACTGGAAAAATGTAATAAATGAAAAAAATTAATTTAAAAAGTGAGATAATGGAAAAATGGGCTGACATCCTGGCAGCTACTGTTCTCTAAGCACTATTATACAGTTTATATGCAGTTCATAAAGGTACTCTACACGTTTGTGATTTACAGGCTCACTATAATTGGTCTACGTCTGTTTTTTATGATAAATGCAGATGTTCAGTGTTGTAGAAGTGCTGACGATGCCCATGATATACTCAGAAAAGTGTATTGTGAAGAAATTTATCATGATAAAGATACCATATGGTCTTTTACCACCGCTACAAAGCATTCTTTGGAGCGATGCCACAGAAGAACCACTTTTGGTTCTTTACAGAACTTTTCAGAGAGAATTCTATTTTTGATCTTTAAGGAAGCGTCCACTACAAGGTTCTGTCGCCTTCTGTGGCATCATTTCACAAAACCCTTTTTGGCACCTGGCAAAAGTTAAAGTGACAGTAGGGTAGACAAATAATGATAGATTTGATATTATACAAACTCAGTTTCAAAAAAGTTGAGCAGGTAAAATGCAATAAAAACAGAAAACAGTGACTTATAAACCGTCTTTTACAGATATTTAATTGAAAACAGCTGAAAGAAGAGATATGTGTGTAAAAGCCAAGTACTGGCATAAAGTGGAAATTTGTGGTCTGATGAGTCTACCTTTCAAATTGTTTCTGGACAAAATGAACATCATGTTCTACAGGCCAAGGTGGAAAAGGGCCATCCCAAGTGTTACTAATGCAAAGTGGCTTTGTAGTTAGAGAGAGCAGGTGCTAGGTACTGTTCAGCAGCTGTGTAGTGAATGTGCCCATGTCCCAACTTTTTGGTAGAATATATATGTACAATAAAGTAAACATTAGTTAATGTACTAGTTAATGTACTTGTTACTACATGAAGTCATTTTTTAAGGTAGATCTGATGAGCCATTTTTACAGTGTTTTAGTCATTTAACATGTTGGCAAAAATACATATAGGCCATAAAATATGTCACATTGTTATTTTTTTTATTTAATTTTATTATTTTTTACATTATGTGTAATGTACATTAAAAGTAAGGTTTTTTTTTCCTTCTCCTGTAAAGTTATCAATTTAGAGATAGAATATGTGTATATATATATATATATATATATATATATATATATATATATATATATATAACAACAACAAAGACAATACAGTTAATTAGTTGATTGGTTGAAACATTAATTATTTTTGTGCTGTTTTCTGTTGAATACAGGTCAAAAAAATCTGAAAATCCTTGTTTCTGTGTTTACATTTTGTCCCAACTTTTTTGGAAGTTGGTTTGTACTTGAAAGCTTTTGCAAAATGTTGTGTTAAATATATTTTCTGTTTTTTCCCTGATGCTCAGTAATGGATAACTTGTAAAAATAGCTGTTTTGACCGGATATAACATAATAACATAAATACAGAGTGGTCTCGCGCTGTGCTGTATATTTGGAGTTTAAGACTACATGCGTCCACTTCATTTGACTCCTTTTGCTCTAAATAACATTAGTGTGCCATCTGCAGTCTTGGCTCAGACCTGCCTGTAGTGTCATCCAGTATGAATGTGCCTGTATAAAGGTTAATGTGAGTGAATGGGGATAAATACGCTCTTAAAGTCTGCTGCTGGCCTGAATACGGCAGTAAGTATGTCTATAAAAGAATACAGACGGAGAGATGATGATAATAGTCTGATACCTTGGGGCCTTACGGACCACCATCAGACCCTAAAGATCCAAACACAGGGCCCCTATTCAAAAGACGTTTTGTTAATTTGATGAAAAATAATTAACACATGCTCCACAGAGGATGAACACAAATTTTAATGTACAATTACTGTTTATTTGCTAAATTTAACATGTTTACAAAAATATATAGACTACAGAATATGTCACATTGACTGGTATGTTGGTTTTTTTTTTTTGTCCAGTATATTAAATTCAATTTATTTTCACTCAGAAAATCAACAAAATGTGTCATGTGACCAGGGGTCTATCAGTTATCCCCCTGATTTTTTTTCTGGCAGGATAAATCAAGCACTTTTTTTAGGCACACTCAGGTGCAGTACCATTGATTGTCTGTTGGGGGTGCTGTGAGCAGAGAGTTTGTGATTGCCAGCAGCGTTGATGTGTTTCAGTCTGGCACACCAGCAAGTCAATGACGGCTGTGTGTGTGTTTGTATGTAAATCAGTGCATTTACGCACCTGCTCTGCTCTCTGTTGGAGGTACATTTGCTTGAGGAAGTGTTGTGTAGGCAGTGAAGTTCGGGAGAGCCATTTCGATTGTGTATTTATAGCAGCAGTAAAGGTGTGTGTGCGTGTGTGTTGTACAGGACATTCCTGTGGAAGGGCCCTGCCCTGTTTCCCAGCCCCCCACTGAGGAGCATTTCCACCACAGCACACACACACACATATACACACCCAGCTCACTGAGAGAGAGACCACAGGTCACTTCCTACAGACATCCTGCAGGACACCATAAAAAATCAAACCTGACGAGAGAGAGAGAGAGAGAGAGAGAGAGAGGGAGAGAGATAGAGTTACTTCTCTTTCTCATTACACAACAAATGTGTTCTTACACTCCTAACACCTTACACACTGTGCAAATTGCCACGATGTTGTAAAGTGATATTGTAACAGTGCGGCCAGTTTAAAGTAACAGCATGTTCCCTTAGAAATTCCCAACAAACCAAACTGTGTAAAAACACACCACTGTATTTTGATGGTCGACCGATATTCCATTGCTGGTCAAAACAGAAACATAATGCAGTTTCACATGGAAATATGATATATGGCAATATAATCATTTTGAAATTATGACATACATTATCAAGTATGGATTTCTCTTATATCCAACTTACACTGTAAAAAGTGGCTCGTCAGGTCCATTTAAAAAAATTACTTCATGCGGTAACAAGCAGTTAAATTAGTTTTATTCAACTTAAAAAACTACGTTGATTAAAAGAATCTTTTAAGATTTAATTTTAAGTTGAATAAAACTAGTTAATGTACTTGTTACTACATGAAGTCATTTGCTGAAAGGTTGTTGTTGCACATAGTCTACACTGTAAAAAGTGGCTCATCGAATCTACTTTAAAAAAATGACTTCATGTGGTAACAAGTAAATTAACTAGTTTTATACAACAGTTAGTTCCGGCCACGCAAGCATATTGGTTGTCATTTTTTGGTTGATCTGACGAGCCATTATTTATAGTGTTTACATTTCTGCCACCTGTTTGTAGACTGTCAACACACAGGGTGTAATTACATATTATCTCTGTCCAAAAACTACAAGCATCTCCAACTTACACTGTAAAAAGTGACTCGTCAGATCCACCTTAAAAATTACTTAATGCGGTAACAAGCAATTAAACTAGTTTTATTCGACTCAAAAAACTACGTTGATTGTTGATGTAATTACATATTATCTCTGTCCAAAACAACAAGCATCTCCAAAATGGAAACTTTACAGGAGAAAGCAAAAACATTCTGAAATTTTAATATACGTCAATGTAATCAAGTTTATTTCTTAGTCAATCTGGTTTCTATTGGACTGTCCATCATGAAATTTTGACACAAGGTAAAGGAAAGCTTCTGTGGTCAAATAATGCAGAAATATAGAAATCGAAAAAATTTCAGATACATGTCATTGTGTAATCATTTTTGAATAGTATAGCAACACGAAAGTAATACCTCTTCATTTCTGAGTGTTAAATGTCTATTAAACTCAATTTCTTCCTAAACATCACTGTAGCCATAATTTTAACCCTATGGCAACAATCTACACCTAATCCTAATCAAGTTAGACAAGAGTTTCACTGGATTTTGAATTTGAACAGACATGGTAGAATCGTCTACAGTAGAGATGGCACTATACTCACTCCAATACAGATATTGAGTTCTTGAGTATCGATACTGACCCTATATTTTTTCTTCAACTACTATGCCTTAAAATGAACTACTGGTAACTGAAGCACTTCACTTAAAGAGGCATTCTGACATAAAACTAGTATTTAGTATGTTTGTTATTGTGATAGTGTTCTGTAGTCCAGTACATCTCCCAGCCTCTTTCGCTTGACAGGATTCACTTTTGTATCCTTTTATGTTTTCATCTTTCAGTGGTCTTTTACTACAGTACCCAGTCTGCATTATACAAATACATCATACATTAGGAATCCAGGTTAATAAATACAGACGTGATGTTCAGCTTTCTTGCAGCGCTGTGAGCTTTCTGGCTCCCATCTGTATTAACTAGCTATCGAGAAAATAAACACATTTAAAAACAGCCCACCCCCCCCCAAGTATCTGCCTAAAAGCTCTTGTAGTTTTTAAATGTTCCTCCCACCTTCAAAACACATCATCTGAAGTGGGTTTCCTAGCCTTTAAACTGATCATAATCCTAACCAGAGTTTCACCAGATGGCTTGTTAACAATTCGAGCAGATGAGTGTGACCAGAGTTGTACATAACTAAGATTTGGAGTAAGGCAGGCTTTGGTGGTCCCAACTTTTCTCATGACTTCATTCACAAAAAACAGAATTCACTGATCTTCTAAAACTGCTACAGAGACATGAAAGTGGTCATGGACTCCCACATGCTATTGCAAAAACAGAGAACCAGAGACAGTGAAAGTCAGATTGAGGTTACATTCTTCATGACCACAGAGAGACGACCGCGGCGTAGTCTGTAACAGCAGAGTGGCTGTGATTGGATTGAATCATAGAAATAAGGAATGCACCAATATGGGAATTGTGGGCTGATGCTGTCATCTGATATTTTTATGTATAGGGACCACCACTAAAATACAGTGAAGTATTCAGACCTTCGATATTTACGGGGGTTATAATGATCTATTTAAACTCAAGGCATTAATGGGGATAGTAATAAACTAAATATGGAACATGGGAAATATCTTTTGGGATGTGGCTGTCTCAAACCCTGACCTAAATTGTTTTTAAAATATCTTTTCAATTTCTTTTAAAATGAAATGGAAAGACTGAGATTTAGCATGAGTTTAATTTTTAAATAAAAAAAAAACTTTATTCAAAAAAAGCTGTCCCAGGTTTTCATGTCACTACCGAAACACAGAGTTTTAGTCCATAGGTGGAGCCTAATTTTAGCCACGCCCTTGCATTTCAAAGCAGGAAGTGAGACTGGCCACATGGTGAGCAGTTCGATCCCATTGTTTTGAAGTAAATGTGTCTCAAAGTCTGAAAATAAGTGTGTTACATTAAGAATTATCACTACTGAAACACATATTTTCTCTGTTTTATTGAAAAATATTATGATTTTATGTGTGTTCAAAGCTGTGTTTGGCTAGTATTTTTGAGTTCTGCTCAAAAAAAGTAAAAGAATATATATATATATATATATATATATATATATGTGTGTGTGTGTGTGTGTGTGTGTATATATCAGTCACCACTGACACATTTGGTTTCAGTAGTGTTATGATTGTTTTGTAGTGATAAAATATAATGTTCAATCACTTGTTTTTTAATAAAATAAACAGTATTTTAATCTAAAGTCCAAACTGTGCTTTAACCTCTGACTTTGAACCAGTTCGGTAGAATGATCCATGTATCTGTTGATACCAATACATAAACATTTATAAAATGTAGAAATTGGGACAGTCTGGACAAGCATTATGTAGAAACGTAATATTTATTTCTCAAGGATTAGAAATGCAGGAAAATAAATAAAATGCAGACATTTTTGCTCAGCAGCCCAGCATCGCATAAACAGTCTGCTCTTCTGAAGCACAATAAATGCTGATAATAATAACTGATGCCAAGCAATTATCTTCCCTTACTGACATGATACTAACATCCCTGTGGACCCCAATATCAAACCCACTCTTCCGAAAGTATGTTTTCTTTCTTTGTTATTAAATTAAAATGAAAGAATTTGCATATTCCGATGATAGTAAGTTGATCAGAATATCAGTACATAAACAAGCAAAACTAACTATCATAAGCGTAATGATCTGCCAATATAGTGAGTTAATTTCACTAAACCGCTTAAAATCTTAAGCTTATTACATACTCAGGCTTATTATTCAGTAACTACAGGGACTTCAGTGCAAACTGGTTGAGTTTTTCTTAGGTTATAGAAGTGTGTAATAACACTTTGGGCCCACCGGTGGGTTCTGGGTGTTTAAAAGTTAAGCTTTACTATTTCAACTGCAGTCATATATAAAGGTTTAAACACCCACCAGTCAAATTACATATTTTGTTGATTATCAAGGTGAAGACATGTACACATCCTCTACAGCGGCCCAAAACTAGCGTTTAATATGTTATTTCTCATGTTATGTAGTATTTCATAGTGCAGCATTACATATTTTGTTGATTATTCAAGTGAAAACATGTATACATCCTCTACAGAGAACACACTTAACTATAGTGGGTTTCTGACAAATTTATATGCATAGTTTCAATTTATTTGCTGACTTTATCCTATGAAAAAAATAAAACATTAAATATAAAATGTGGTATAACTTCAGCCCAGGCCACATTTTATGTTTCACCTTTTCCAAAATGTAAAATTCAGCAAGTAAACAGCAATTGTGCTTTAAAATGTGCAGAAGTGTGTTGTCTGTAGTGGATGTGTTCACTTATTTTCACTTAGAAAATCAACTAAACATGTAATTTGACCAAAAATGTCCAAACGTTTGCATAAAACTATATATATTGGTGCTGATTTTGATCCTGATTCCTTGTTTTGCGTGGTGCCGCTCTCAGGCTGTTGCAGAATTACACGCTCTTGCGTTATTCATTGCTTTGTTCCCAACTAGCAAACATGTTGAAACTCTTTTGTTGTAATTTATTTCGAGTATTACAAAGTGTCATTACTATTAGGAATATCCAGCTTAATCTGACTGGACATTTTAGAGATGTCGCCTGCATTTGTCATGTTTGTGATTCAACATTTAAGTTCTTACTCAGTCATTTGCATTTGTCCTTTTAAAACACGAGCTGGTCTGAAAAGTACGTCGTGTTTTCACCATTAACTGATTTCAAAACGCTTTAAACTCCTCTTGTCACAACTTCACAACTTCCTCAAAGCAACTGCCATTACACAATACCATCTGCAGCATGAAACGCACAGCTGCACACACACACACACACATCAACACGCCACTGAGCACACACAAACACACTCACACACACAGGATCAACAACAGCCTCCACTGTTTGGAAATTTGGAATCACTTGTTATCTTGATAATTGTTATTTTATTCAGCAATAACTGATACTGTGTAGATTTAAATTCTATATGCTGCACGACAGACAGTATTTTTAGATGTTTCGTTTAATATTTTGTCATGAGTTAGAAGTATAATAATAATTATACGATTTTTTTTATGAAAAACAAGAAAAACACTGATAATTGCTATACTATGATTATCATATTATGGAACTTATAGTAATTTCTTGATAAGTTCATAACCTTAAGATCTGTCCCAAGATTTGATCACCAATTTGTAAACACCAGGCATCCTGGATATTCAGAATTTCACTATAATTCCATTGTGTATGCTATACTCTCTTCTCACTTATTAAAGAATCATCAGAATCAGTTATTAATTATTATAGAATCAGACAGAGTGCTGCTTGAGTACCGATATAGCCCATGTATTTTTTCTCTAAAAACTGCTATGCTATTAAATGAGCTTTTGTTTATTGAAGCGTTTCACTTAAAGGGGCATTCCAGCCCAAAACTAGCATTTAATATGTTATTACTGAAGTTATGTAGTATTTTGTAGTGCAGCATTCAATCAGTTTGAAAGAATTCACAATTTTGTATCTCTTTTTTACGGAGCCCCGCTGGTGACATCCTGTATAAATAAAAATAATGCGTGGCCACAACTTAGTAAGGCCTGGGAATGAGATGATTAAGTCGTGGCCACGCATTGTTTTTATTTATACAGGATGTCACCAGCGGGGCTCCGTACTTTTTTGTGTTTTCGATGTTCTCTCACTACAATACCCAGCATGCATTATGCAAATACATCATACAACCATTGGGATTCTTCCATTAGGGCAATAAAGAAATCCTGACTGCTTGCAAAGTCACATAGTTTTAAGCATTTTCCTTAAAACAAGCTAAATGATCTGCCAATATAGTGAGATATATTCACTTAATGACATTACTTAAGCAAAACAATGTCTAGAAATAATTTATAAGTAATCTTACAATATTCTTTATATTTTTAATAAAAGTCTCCAATATGGCACCAAA
The DNA here is from genome assembly GCF_904425465.1 of Colossoma macropomum. Lineage (NCBI taxonomy): Eukaryota > Metazoa > Chordata > Actinopteri > Characiformes > Serrasalmidae > Colossoma > Colossoma macropomum. The sequence goes on from NW_023494804.1 coordinate 33,636,906, forward strand.
AAGGGTTCTTCTTTTGTTGCAAACTTGACATCATAACAATAGCAGAGCTCTTTTTGGTGCCATACAGAACCATATACAACACAATCTCCAGCAATTTGAAGAACCATTTAATCATGCCGTTTGTTCTCCAAATGTTCATATAGAACCATTGTCTTTACTAAAGAACCCTTGAAGAACCATCTTTTTTAGCAGTGTAGAGTGGTCGCCTCGCATTGGAATCATTACATGCTTTTACCTTTAACAACAATGGTTTTATATTATTATGAAAACAGCAATAACAGAAAAATGATTTCATACTTTTTAACAGTGGTGTACATAGATGTTGTTTGTTGGTGCCGTTCTTGTTGCTGTTATGTGTTGGTGCGTTTGTGGTGTTAGCTCACAGTAAGACTGTATTTATGAGGAGATTTGATCATGTTACAAATACAAAGCGTTCTGTTTTTTTTTATAATTTCTTCCTTCTCCGTTCTACAGCTTTCTCAGTTATTACAGAATCATAGAGATGCAGCGATATCTCGTTTTCTTTTCTGATTCTGACACCAGTATTGAAACCTTGAGTATTGGCTGATACAAATTCAATATATTTGTTCTTTAGAAGCTACTAAGCTTCAAAATAAGCTACTTTGAATAGAACAACTTCGCTTAAAGGGGCATTTTAGTCTAAAACAAGCATTTAATATGTTGTTTGTTCTGTAGTGCAGCACTGCATCTCTCAGCCTCATCAGTGTGATGGAAATTCACGATTTTGTGTCCTTTTTGTGTTTTTGTCCAACAACATTCTCTCACTACAATACCCAGCATGCATTAGGCAAATATGTCTAGCAACTAACAGTTTTGTATGATTGAAAACAGTGATTACAAGCTTTTAAATGGTGATTACACACTTTTGAATGGTGGTGTACATGGATGCTCATTGGCACCAGACCTGTTGTGTTTCCGTGTTGCACTGAGCAGTTTGGTGCTGCTGCTATTGGTGCTGTTGTGGTGTTCATTGTTAGCTCACTGTGAGATATGTATTTACGTAGAGGGCATCCTACGCATATCCCAAGTATACCCTACACAGCAAGCAATTTTCCTTGGTTTGCTGTGTAGGATGTCATTCTTTCTTTCTCTGTCATTCTCGCCCTCGTTCTCTCTTCCCCTGCTTCCTTTACTCTTTCACTGCTTCTAGCTCTCTTGGGAGCACCCTTGCTGCTTGCAACTGTGGCAAATACAACTTATACGATCACACATCTGCATCCTGTCCTGTAACCGGCCCTGTCTCTCTGTCACTCCATGTGTCTGTCCGTCTGTCTGTCTCTCTCTCTCTCTCGCTCTTCTGTTTTGCACAGAGACACACATGGACACACATACAGTACGTAAGGCCACCTGCCTTGAGGACACTAAACTGCTGAAGCCGTCCACTCGGGGTTCCCTTGTATCTCTTAAAGGACCCACGCGCAAATATCTTGCAGAATAACAACATTGTTTCAGCCCTTCTTATCTCCCCTCTCCCAAATATCCTGTTTCTTCGAGCTGCGTCGGCCAGAACCAATAGAAAGCTCTTCCTGCTATTGGCTGACTTCACTTCCAGCGTTAGCACAATCTCATCCGCTCCAAACAGCGCTCAGTGGAACCTCAACTTAAACACTCATCACCGAAAAAAAATTGACCAGCGTACACACACATTGCAATTAAAATTGCTTTCCTTCAACAGGACTGAATAGTCCTGGGCTACGATGGCGAGCACTATCAAGGTAAGTTTCAAAAATTTGTCCTTTTTTGGGAAAATTCACATTTTCAAACCCTTTTTTTCCTTCGCTTGGAGAACAGATATGAGCGGGAGTGGGTAACACCCTTACGCCGTAGACCTGCAACAAGATTTCCTTTTTGCTGCTTTGTAAATTTCCTTTTTCCTATTCTCACTGTCTGCATGGTTTAGAAAAATCAGCAGTGACGATCGCTATGGCACATACCGAAGACTCATCGCCAGGCAGGTCGCGAATAAGAAAGTTGCAGTCGATTTTTTCTAGCTGTCAGTAGAATTTGGTAGATTTTTCATTTTTGTTGCTGCAAATTCAGTATAATGGCTGAACAATACAGCTTATACGTGCTCTTTTCAAAGGATAAAAATCAGGTCCTGGCACAGAAATCTGCATTATTTTTTATTTTCTTACTTGTATTTTTATTATATCATCACTGTCAGACCAAAACCTCTTATCTCCAAAAAGGTAACTTTACTGGAGGAAAAAAGTTCTTAATATTTAGAAATAGATTATTCCAAGTAATTTTGGACTTGATTTTGATCCATTCCTTATGAATTTTTGACACAATATAAAAGGCAAATGTCAAAAAAATGACTAAAAGAAGTTTTGTCTGACAGCAATCTTAAAATCTAGTCTTTTTTTCTTTTTTAAACTGACAATGCAGTAGAGTTGTAATTTGCTGTGATAGGTATAGTTATATATCTGTGGTAGATTCCATTGTCTGAAAAATCTTAATAGGTTAATCTGGCATCATGTAAATTAGCTTTATATAATAACTTACCTTATTCCCTATTTCACATCCGATAAAACAGATTCGTCTTCATCCATGCTTACAGTCAGTAACCGACAAGAACTGATTGCTAAGTTAACAGTTGTGCTCTTTGTAGTTCACATGAGTGCTGAAGGTGCTTATAACTATGAAAGTAATTTCTAGTTTCTATGAATGTGAAAAAGGAGTGCAGTGAGAGTGTTTTAAGATTAAGATTAAGATTAGGTCAACCCCATTTTTATTATATGTGTTTTAGCAGTTGACAAAAACTGTTTTATCATCATTATTATACAGTTTTATTTGACCAACAATACCTAGCAATCACAATATTTTTACCCCTTAAATGGCCAGGATCCACCGACGCACCCAAAGTTTTATTACACACTTCTATAACCTAAGAATTGCTGTCGTTACTGAATAATAAGCCTTAGCATGCCTGTAATTGTAAGGGGTTAATACTGCTCAATTGATGTTGAAATGCTATATATATATATATATATATATATATATATATATATATATATATATATATATATATATATATGTATTATACCTCTATACCATTATACCTCTATGGATAATCCACATATCATCAAAAAATATAGTTTTCTAAAGGATTCTTGGCTCAGATTTTATACCTTTAATAAGTATAGAATTGGTATCGAAGGTTCTTTAAATTTTAACCCCTGAAATCACAACCGGCAGGTTCTGACCATTTAAAGGGTTTATAAAAGATCTTCAGACTTATTAAATTCAGAGTGTTCTTGAATGTTCTACTCTACTCACAATCCAGGCTTAGTACATACTAAGGCTTATTATTCAGTAACTACGGGGACTTCAATGCAAACCTACAGAGCTTTTCTTAGGTTATTGAAAAGTGTAATAAAAGGGGTTAAAGGAAGGTTTTTTTGTTTTTTTGTTTTTCTTTGCTTTATTTTATACGGTCCTTCATTTTAATTAGATATAATATAAATAGGATAAATGTGGCAAGTGCATGTGTTGCATTGAATAAACTCAGTAAATAGCACAATACGAATTTTCCTCTGAGTCACGGTGTATCAACATGAGATTTGTTGGACAGTCTTGACACATATGCTCCTCCATTGTTATATGTGTTTTCTCTAAATGAAGTCAAGCTAGAGAAAGTTGCAGACATTTATTGCAGAGGAATCTTTAATAGTGATGTCAAAGTTGATATAATAACCAGTGAAGAACCCACAAGGCCTTCTAGGCCTAATGTGTCTGGCTAACCACTTATAAATTAGGGACTGACGGTGAAATCAACCAATCACGTTGTGACTTATAATGGGTGGGACCAATTTTGTGAGGAAAAATGTCACTCTAGGCCTTCTGGAAATCCTAGATACCTCACTGACTGTGAGTACTTTAAATATCATCTAAATCTCTAAATATTTTTCATATCAGAAAAAAGATCTTTTTAAAAACAACATTGACTAGAAGAAGATGTAAGTATTATTTTCACAAGTTGAGATTTAAGGCTTAGGATCTGGAACAGCCATAGAAAGTACCCTATTAATGATGATTAAGTGCATATTTGGCTTATTATTGGGTTTAAATCAATTATAACAATCATTTTTCTACATTTCTAAGGTCTGAATATTTTTCCTTTTACTGTGGGACCACCGTTTCAAATTTGGTAGAATGGCTCGTATACAAAAATGAGATTTATTTTATTTTATTTTCATTTTTGATCTGTAATCAGACCTTCTTTTGACCATGGAAAGTTATGAAAGTGGCCCAGAACTGTTATTTGTGACTATTTGAATGCTGTAGTGTGTTGCAATGAAATTACATTAAAAATATCTGTTGTAATACACACTGTGTACCAGAACCTGCTTTAGTGCATTGCAGCATTACAGTTTAAACTGTTTTGATGGACAAATGTATGATGTGCTATGAAATCTTACTTAAAAGAGTCATTTACTTTTCCTTTACAATGTGTTAAGCATATAACTACCTAGGAGCTATTATGCAGGTTTATAACATAAATAATGTCTTATGTATGCCATATAACATATTGAATGCCTTCATAATGCATTATGAATAAAGAGTATGTAGGAAGTCTTGGCATATGTTGTAATGAAGCTTATTATTACTGCACAACTGTGTTAATTATGGTTAATTATTTTAATCATTTAACTGCTCTGTTACATCTTCTGTATAAGTTCAGTGTGTTCTGGTTTGTCCACATCAATGTTTTTCATGTTAATGTAAGTTACAGTCATAGGCTGCTTACATTAACGTGCACATTGAATATTGTCTTTTACAATGCTCATATATGTATGTATGTATATATATATACATAAAACGACAAGCACACACACATTGCAGAGCTCCAAATAAGGTTGGAATGTGTAGTTAAATGGTGCTGCGGCAGTTGTGAGAGCAGTAATGGTGTATTGGCGTGATGGGCCGTGTGTGTAGGCCTCTCTGTTTCAGGGAGTGTACAGAGCAGAAATGTTAGGAGAGCGGAGTGTGTTCTTTTGTGTTTCGGGTGAGCGTGCAGGACTGATTGTTCGAGCAGACATGAGTAAGTACAGCTCTCTCTGTACTCAAAACACTTTTCTGCTAAGCTCATCAGGAGACTTACCGTCTCTTCGCCTCTTTACAGCTTCTACATTCAATGCAAGATTTTGAAAAGGAAGGTAGTTACATGTTACAGGCTAACTACACTGTAAAAAGTGTTTTATCTCTTAAATCTTTAAAAAATACTTAAAATGGTAAACGTTTCCAACTTAAATAAATAGCTTGAATGAAACAATGCAAAGCAAAATCTTAGTTTAAATGAACATTAGCAATTGGCAGTGCCTCAAAAACTGTTCAAATCAACATTCATTTTGGTCCACTTTACTTTTTTAGACTGTTTAGTGCTGAAATCATTTTGTGGATTATGGAGCAATCATATATTTTGTGGTGTAAATTTAGGTGTAGTATAACAGTAATAAAGTATACTTTGGTATTTAAAAATGATCACATTTGTGGTCCACATCTGAACAGCCAAATAAACACACACCACTTATTTATACTTTAGAGGGGCTCACTGATTGGTGGTGTGGGAGCTCACAGATAGGTGGTGCTGATAGAAAGAGGGGAAAAATCAGGGCCAGGCAAACCTCAAAAACCTAAGCTCAACGATGGCTACAGAGAACATGTTCAATTTCAGCTTTCGCACCAGTCACTCGACTCTGTGCTCTCAGATATCCTCTAAACGGGTGTTATTTTAGCATCAGTTAGCTGGAACCAAGCCTATGTGGCGTGCTTGGCCTGCTAACTAAGCTATCACTAGCTTAGCCAAAATGCTGCAGTCCCAAACACGACAGAACAAATTTTGGGTTTCTGTCACTTAAACACCACTCACTCAACGTTTGCTCTCTCAGACATTCGTTTTTATCACCTAGACTTGTTTCAGCAGATCGTTAGTCAGAATCAAGCCTGTACTGTGTTGTGTACAGGCACTGTTTGGGTCTGTAGCTGCTCGCTAAGCTAATGTTAAGGCTACAGATCCAAACACCACAGAACAGGTTTAATTTTGCCTTTCTTCAGTGCCAGTTGATCAACTTCACTCCCTTGATCTGAATCATTGTCATCTAAACTTGTCTCTCAGTGCCTTAGCTAGCCAAGAATTGAATGTGTGCTGGTGAGCAGAGCTGTTATCATGTTAGCTAAGCTTACACTACCAGCTCCTGTCTCTTAGCCAGCCACCTTACTGTAAAGTCAAATCAAGCCAATTTCAATAGCTTCATAGTTTCGGTATGTATTACATGCTACAAACTGCATATACTTCTAGACCAAATAAGTGATGCAAGATATTTATTTGATTCAAATGTGTTCTTTTGCTTAGATCTATCTATCTATCTATCTATCTATCTATCTATCTATCTATCTATCTATCTATCTATCTATCTATCTATCTACTTGTTTGTTATAAAACTGTGAATGTGAGAACATAATCTGGGTCAAACCAATAAGTGCTTGGATTTTGAAGAACACAGTGCATGATGAAGCTCTGGAATCACTTTAGTTGGTTCCTTCATATTGGTTTTTGTCAGGATTTGGGTACAAAAGCTTCAGTTTAGTTGCTGATTATAAAAAAATGTCACGCAATGAAAGTTCCACTGTGGAAATGTTGCGTGTGTGGCAGCATGCTGTGCGAGCTGGTGGGGATGACAGCCATGCTGCAGAAGGTCATGTGAGTGATGTCACATCATCAGTGATTACGCAGTAGAAGTAGGTCAGATACAGATTTTGTGGTCCTCCAGCTCTTAAGTAGAACTGACGTGTTCCATGTTCGAAGAACAGTTATTCTCGAAAGGTGTGAATGAGGCAGAACACTTTAAAACAGAGTGAATGTGTGAGAATGTTCTAGAGACAGCGGTCACACCAGACTGACGCTTGGGTTTGTTGGGTCAGTGTGCTCTGAATTTTTAGTGACATGGGTTTATTGCCAAAATGAGCTTCTTAAGAAATGCATCTTTAGGGTGCAAAAGGAATTTGCGTGAGGAATTGGGGAGTGATTAGTGAGGGAGAGAGAGGAGTGAGGAAGAGAGAGTGATTAGTGATGAGAGGAGTGAAAGAGTGATTAGAGTTGAGAGGAGTGAGGGAGAGAGTGTGATCAGTGATGAGAGAGGAGTGAGAGAGTGATTAGAGTTGAGAGGAATGAGGGAGAGAGTGTGATCATTGATGAGGCAGGAGTGAGAGAGTGATCAGTGTTGAGAGAGGAATGAGGGAGTAATTTGTGTGGGAGTGATTAGTGGGAGAGAGGATTGTGGGAGTGATTATTGATGGAGAAAGAGAAGAGATTAGTGAGGGAGAAACAAGTGATTATTGGGGACAGAGAAGAGTGAGGGAGTGATTTGTGTCGGAGTGTTTAGTGGGGGAGAGAGGAGTGTGGGAGTGATTAGATATGGAGAAAGAGAAGAGATTAGTGAGGGAGAAACAGGAGTGATTATTGGGGAGAGAGAAGAGTGAGGGAGTGATTAATGAGACAGAGAAAGGGAGTGGTCAGTGTTGGAAAGAGGAGTGTGGGAAAGAGTGCAAAACAGGAGAGTGAGAGAATGATTAATGATAGAGAGAGAGGAGTGACTGGTGGGGAAGACAGGAGTAAGAGAGTGAGTAGTGAGGGTGAATGAAGGAGACAGGAATAGTTAGTTAGGGAGAGAGAGGAGTGAGGGAGTAACTAGTAAGGGTGAGAGAGGAGCACTTAGTGTGTGAGAGAGAGAGAAGTGAGACAGATTAGTAAGAGTGAGAGAGAGAGAGAGAGAGAGAGAGAGGAGTAATTAGTGGGAGAGAGAGGAGTGGAGAAGTGATCAGTAAAGGAGAAAAAAGTGGTTTGTGGAAGAAACAGAGAAGTGAGGAGTGAGACAGGAGTGAGGGAGTGATTAGAGAGGGAGAGGCCATGTAAACAGCAGGCTGTGAGAGTTGCTGATGGGGGAAATGTACGGGTACAGTCACTGTGCTGACCTTCATCAGAGGTTAATGGCCTCCCATGCCTGTGGTGTTAATGACAGGGCGTCAGCCACCTCCACCTAGCTTTCTCTCTCTCTCTCTCTCTCTCTCTCTCTCTCTCAATCTCTCTCTCTCTCTCTGTACTGAGGGCCTCTCTCAGATCACAATCAGAATGTCGATGGATGGGCTTTTCCTCTTTTCCACTCCCCTCCTCCATTATCCCTCGCTATCTGCGGCTGTAAAGCAGGAAAAGGCTAGCAGAGGTCTTCCTGTCTGCCGCTGCGCTGCTGCATGAATGAGCTTCTAGGCCCATTCAGACTGAAAGAGAGCAGGCCACACAAAGAGCGCTGAACTAGATTTTGACTATTGTAATGCATGTGGTCATATGGACTGGTCCTATATCAGAACCGCTGCATATGGACTAAGTGTTCAGTTCAGAATGGTGAAGCTGCTTAAGGTGCTCAGTCCACTGAAACACTCTAGGTCTCCTCAGTCTCGCTCATTCACAGCACAAGCTTTGTTGAACCGAGTCATGTGACCACGTTAAAACAGCAAACATAGATGAATGCTGTTTCCATAAAAACAGATTCTGTGTAGCCTTTCATAGCCGTGGGGAGAGAACCCTCTGTAGTTTTGGTAGCTTTGACAGAGAGAGAGGGAAACCAGGCTATGCTGGCTGGCTTTTCTGATGCTGCTTTTCTTTGGCTGAACTATGAAGGCCGTGCAAAGCTCTAAAGGTTATTTCAGTTTGGAGAGAAGTCCATTCTGGCCGTTTCTGGGCCCACTCAGTCTAGTCCATGCGCACCAGTCCGTTCTAAATACTGTCAGAAGAAAGTGAACCTCAGCTTTCCAGTGTTTTTATTGTTGTAGTGTATGGAACACTGACGCTGGATGCTCTGTGCTCTCAAAAGGCCAAAACGAACATCACTATGTTTTCACACGTTTCGGATCTGGCAGCAGTGCTGCCGTTTTCCATAAAGCTCACTGCTGAGTTCCGAGTTGTCCTCGTTTAAAGGAAAAGCTCAGGGAGAATTCAGAAATACAGGTTTTCTTTGCTCTAAATGGAGTCGATCAGTCAACAAGCTCAACGCTGAAAAAAATCAGACTTCAGAATAGTTCAAGTTTGTTTTATTGACAAATTTACATTTGTATTGTCAAAGTACTACAAAAATGATCTATATATAAAAGGTTTATGAAAAGCAATACAAAAACAAGAATCATATAAAACAATACAACAATTAAGAAGAGAAAGTGTTAATTATGAATTAATAATATAAAAGTATATACAATAATAAAACAAAATCTATTTGGTATGTGTATGTAGTGCAGAACAAGAGAGAAAAAAGTTAATTATCAAATATATTTATGTCATTAAGAATAAGGAAAAAAGAAAAGGAAAAAAACATCTATATTACATATATACATATATAACAGTGAGGAAAAGGTTGTGGTGTAGTTGCTACTTCTATTTTTAGCTATGAAAATACTTTTGCCAATTTTTATAGATACCTGTGTCATAAGTACTATTCAGATAGATTACTTTTCAATGGAGAAGTGAGGATAATTGATTAAAAATCTCAGTGTTGGAAGTGGCTACTTAATTTACGCCATGCTTTCACTCAAAAAACGAGAAGAGATTTGATTCAGCTATTTTATCCTGACCATTTACCTCAGTGTCTTAAGTAAATGCCTTCATTATGGGATGATAGCATTGTCAGTAGCTTAGGACTTTACAGCCAAAAGACAACCATTGCTGGAAGCATGTTTATTTCTTCCAGTTAAAGTGTTACCACATAATCTGCCCTGCTGAAACGTGTTAGTCGAGAAAGGCCGCCAATATCAATTAATAGTATCCTTAGTCTGCCAGCATAAGGAGCAGCCCGCAGTCTGCATTTACGGCTCCTGAAAACACACTCTATAATATACTGGTGGCGCGGTCAAACGGCTCATGATGGTGGGCTGGGAGGCACGATCTGACCACGGTATATTGCTCACTCTATAACAAGCCTATTAGCAACTCAGCATGGTGTGAGGTTATTATGATAATTAGACATATGGTTTGTATGACGCTAACTGGTGATCATAAGCTTCCATAGACCTGCTTAAAAAAGAGCTTAGACCAGCATAAATTCCATGCCGGTCTAAGCTGGTTTATAGAGTATAGTGCTGGTCTGGTGCTGGTTTAGTTGGTCATCCAGCATGGTCATGCTGGTTGACCAGCATACCGGTGTCCAACATAAGCTGGTTTTGGTGGTAATAAGCATAACAGCTTCCATTGTGGCTGACCAGCACATCAGTATCCAAAACACAACACCATCGCATAGTTTTTTTGCATAAACTACAATTCCCTTTCATAATTCATAATGAATGGACCAGTAGAAATTACTTGGAAAAAATATTTTTATATTAACTTCCATTACAAGTTAAAATGGTTTTCTCCTTTCTCTTCCCAGTTTGGAGACATTTGGGGTAAATTTGATTAGTATTAAATTATTATTTTATTTATTATATCGCTGTTGTCTGAAGAAAACTTCTTATCTCCAAAATGAGAAGGAAAAAACCTACTTTACCCTTAATGTAAGTCAGTGGAACCAGACTTTTTTCCAAGTCATTTCGGGCCGTTTCTTTTGGTCCATTCATCATGAAATTTACACACAATGTAAAGAGCAACAGCAGCGATATAAATTTATGTATATAGTTTGATTTATAACTACTCCTTTAAAGCTGGTTGTATGAATGCAGACAGGCCAGGCGTTATGGCTGTGTTTTTCAGCAGTAGCTGTTCTGATGGGTTGTTCCATAAGATAAAAACAAAGGAAGTGTCTAACTGGGTGTAGGGCCCTGACGGAGTGTGAGTGTGCGTGTTTTGTTTTCGTTAAGTGTGTAGGAGCAGGGGTGTGGGGTCCAGGTTGGTGGGAGATGGGTGGGTAATGGTTTGCAAGTGTGGATTGCTGCCACTCTGGCAGGTGAAGGTTCATGTGGCTGGCGCTGCATTAATGGCCTTTACAGCTGAGCAGCAGTGAGAGAGTGTTTAATCTGCTTTCCGACACGACTTCCCTTTCCTCCTTCTGCTGATTCCAAACCTGCTCACTGAACAGTACACACTCACAAGGCCTGAGCACAGCGCAATTCTTAGGTCACTACTGTATGACCTCACAGAAAATGACCATATTCTCTCCCTCTCTTCTTCTTTACTCTCTCTTTTTGTTTATCTTCTTTCTCTTTCACTCTCTCTGTCACTCTCTCTTGTTCTTTTCCTCTCTTCTCTCTTCCATTCCCTCTATCCCTGTATTTCTCTGTCTGTCTTTATCTCTTGCCCTCTTTCTTCCCTCATCTCTCTCTCCTTCCCTCTTTCTCTTCTTTCTCGGACCTTCTCTTATTCTCTCTCCTTTTCTGCCTCTCTTTCTCTCCTCCTCCTGTGTTTTCCTCCCTCTTACCTTCTTTTACTATTTTCTCTTTCTCCTTATCTGTATGTCCTTGTCTTTTTTCTTCTCTTTCTCTCTCTCTCACTCTGTCTGTTCTCTCCCTCTTTCTCTCTCCACATCTTTCTGTCTGTTTTTGTCCTTTCCTTCCTCTCATCTTTCTTCTGCCCCCCTCTTTCCCCCTCTCTCCTTATCTTCTTTTTCCCTCTTCGACTTTTTCTTCCTCTCTTCTTTCTCTCTCTTTTCTCTCTCACTCTGTCTATTCTCTCCCTCTTTCTCTATACTCATCTTCCTGTCTCTTTTTGTCCTTTCCTTCCTCTCATTTCTCTCTCTCTCTCTACGTCTCTCTCTCTCTCTCTCTCTCTCTCTCCCCGTAGGAGGCGCTCTCTGTGGTGAGTGAGGATCAGTCTCTGTTTGAGTGTGCCTACAGCGTGGCCCAGCAGGGTAAAGCAGAGATGACGGCGTCAGCGGCCAGCGAGTATGGTCAGAGTAAACTGAGCCCACGAGCGCCTCAGGACTGGCTGACCGCTCCGCCTGGCCGTGTCACCATCAAGATGGAGTGCAGCAGCGGAGGAGGGCCTGCAGGAGCCGGAGGGGGCGGAGGAGGAGGGGGGCAGGTGAATGGCTCCAGGTGAGCATCGCCGCCGAATGATAAGAGCCTTATACAACATACATAGTAACATCATCATGGACACTATAAAATACCATCTCTGCATTGCAGTTTCACCAGATTTATATGTCTGCAGATGAGCTCTGGTTCCCACTACACTCTACACCCTCACAGCCTGATCACATATTGCATTCCCTCCTCTGAGCGCATCAGCAGCGCTAACATAAATAATTGCAGTGTGCTGCCACAGCATGGCAGAAGTAGGAGGGATCCCAGAACTTCTGTCTCCAACTTGACTTGGAGGAGGAAAAATCATATAATAGCAAACATTTCCTACTAGCATGGTTTTGTTTAACAACTACTTTGTCAAATCGCTAAAAGGTTTACAAGTAATATTCAGGCATAGGCTGTAAGTAGAAAGGTGTATTGAATGATTCACTGTACATCTGCAACATAGAAAGACAAAATGTGTCTGAATGTCTGTCACAAGCTTCAGATATGTGTGTGTAGGCTTGAGCGGTATAGTATTAAATCTGTTACCTTAATGCTAAGTTAAAATGGGGAAAGCAATTGGAGCGCTAGCAGAATAGCATTATCATAGCAGCAGGTAAACACATGCAAATGATCTACTTTCATCACTGTTATGTTAAGGTATAAGTGGCTGACGAATGTTCCCGGTTATATAATTTTAAAGTTTAAGATAACTATACACAGTCAATATTTTGATTATCACTTCATTGTACATGTTACAATGTATAACCAGTATTGCTATTTAAAAATGACGTTTAGAAATTCAGAGCTGTATTTTTTCTTCATGATAATATTATAAAATGATTTTTGGTAACTATTGTGAGACACTGTTAGAAATAAAGGTACAGTGCAGGTACATTTTTCATTCATCAAGGTAGAAACAATGTAAATGTTCCCCCAAAGGTACAACAGTGGCTTTAAGGTCCAATTGTGCACCTTAAGTAAGTTTTTCCAGGTGAAAAATACATATTTGTACCTTTTCATTATCTAATGTTTTAAAACAGAGCAATAAAGTAAAAAGCCTGGAGGCAAAACAATACAACTTAGAAAATATAATTTCAGTGAATTATGGTACAGTTATGTTCCCTGACTAAAGGTACTGAGATGAACCCTTGAGGGTCCCACCCCAGTGACGAGAGGGGTACTGCCCCAGTGACAGTTTCGTACCTTTATTTCTGAGAGTGTTTACAAATTTATATCGACACCTGGTTTGGTTTGAGCTTGCTTGTTATTTGCTACATAAGCCTCATAGCTCCATTGCAAAAGCAGATAGAAGCAAACTTCAGACACCAAATGTCTCGACTACGTTTGGCATATAGGGGCATTTTTTTTCTAAAATAAAGTTGCTGAGAGGCGAACTGTGGCCAGACTTGACCAAATTGCACTTTTGGTTTTGTTCACATGTCAGATACTTTGGCTACAACTGTGCCTGTGGGATTTATGTAGATACATCTTCCCATCATAAACAAAAGAAAACATTTTCCAGTGCTTGGTGGCCCACGGCTATTCAGGTTACATTTCTGCAATCCAGGCGAAAAAGTTGAGACTATGGGGAGCATGTGCGAGCGGGAGTGTTTGCTTTGTTAATGAGAGATGTATCCACAGTGTGATCAGGCTGGCGTGTGTTGAATACGGCTGCCAGTCTTGCTTGAAATCAAAACCCGAGATTGGTTTGCTACTGGTGTTGAAATGAAGGGTTCTGCATGTGGTAGAGAGAAAGCTGTTTGGGTTTTGAGGCCACCAATTAATCCGTCAGGCAGCGCCTGCACAGGAGCCATAAGAAACCTGGGCCAAACACACACACACACATGTGCGCACACACATACACAAGCAGTGACACGTTGAGCTGCAGCGGATCGCAAACTTGAAACAGCTGTACTAAACCCCCACTCCACTTTATGGACCGCCGCAGTCGAAATATTTATAACACGTCACAAGCTCTCACACCGCACACACACATAGACACCCACTCACACACACACCACAGACACCCCAGAACAGAGTAGGCCTAATTTATCTAGTGGTATGATGCTGGAAGGACTGTTCCAATTGGAACCGAGTCAGAGAGCAGGAAAAGATTTACCGTACAGATTAACACACTCTCTCTTACTGCTTATACACACACACACACACACACACACAGCTGCTGCTGCTAAGGAATATCATGGAATATTAGCATATTTTTCTTGTGAGTGTGAAGGCCTGTGGTCTGCTACAAACAAAGCCGGTGTATTGGAGCTGTTGAAATCTCAAAGCAATTAGCTGGCTGGCTAACTAAAGCTAGAGGTAGGAATATGTCACTGGGTTGCAAATAACATAAGTTAACTAATCCTATACTTTAAGTATGCATTCCTCAGCTAATCTAATGCCATTTTAACACTGAACTCCAAAAATGATGTAACAGTAATGGATCCAGTTTATTAAGAGCATGTTAGTTGTATATTGTAACATGGCCAAAAGTATATATATAAATATATATATATATATTTATATAAAACTTGTGGGACATAGCATTCCACAAATGTGGGCATTAACCTCTTACCAAGCCATGAACAAAGTTTTATTACACACTTCTATAACCTAAGAAAAGCTCCATTGGTTTGCATTGAAGTCCCTGTACTGAATAAATAATAAGCCTTAGCATATAATAAGCCTGGAATGTTAAGGGGTGAATATGCCCGGCTTGGATTTATGGTCTTACTTCACTGTCATTCATCATTGTTCTCTCACTACAATACTCAGCGTGCATTATACACATACGTCATACAACCACCGGGAATCCATGTGGGGTCAACCAATCCTGACTGCTATACACGCCATTGATCTATAAGCTAATAAATACAACCAAGACAGAATAAGTGTAAGTCTCACTTCAGTCATCAGACGAAATTGATTAAAACAAAAATCTATCTTAATTCAGCACAAATGGACACCAGATACAAGTTCTCACCCTTTAAAGCCAGAAAAAAAGAAGCCAAACTGAGGTAAGATATCGAGATTTACCCTGTAAACTTTAACTTTTAGTTGTTCTCCTCATCTGACCGGTCATTTCTGTTATTTGAGTCATTCATTTTCTTCATTGTAATGATGATTTAAAAACACTTACTAAGATGCAATAAGATATTCAGCTCCCTGGTAGTAACGTTAGTCGCCTTTCTTTGGCTTTCACAGCTACTAAAAACAGCCCACCACCAAAAATCCATCCCAAAGTAGTTTTCCAAAGGTTCCTCCCATCTTCAAGAGCAACAGTAGGGGGTTTTCTTATCCTTTTCTTATGAGCAAGCTTCTTTACAATGGATGCAGCACTCGATACATTGTTCATTTTGCCCTGGGTGTCCCTTCAGCTGTTCGAGCCATGCAGTTTGCACAATGCTGACAGGTGAGAAAAGGGTTGTTTGAGATGAATCAAGCCAGACCGGCTCGATTAGCCTTGTAGCTGGAGTGCAAAACTAAAGAAGTAAACTTTAGACACCAAATGTGTCTTGAATGATTTAGGCTAAAGGGAAGATTGTATAAATTAGATTATCTATTCTGGCTAGGATGGCCCAATGCTGTTTATTTTTTAGGTGATGTCTCACATTCTTAAGACGCTTTATAGTATAAGTCAGTGAACCTGTCATAACAAAACAGTCAAAATCAAATCAAAGAGACAATGAAAGACAGATGCACAGATACTGGCAAGGCTGCTTATGCAGTTAATTTAATCTTTGTTACTGCACAAACACACAGAAACACACAGATGATAGCAATACGTTTTAGTATTTCTCTGTAATTGATCACATCCACAGTTTTATCTCTTTATCAAAAAAAGATGGAAAAACACCATATGGTGCTGTGGCTTTTATCCACCATCAGATGCACATCAGACCTTCATTCTTGGAAGGGCGACATGTTGTGATCTTCTGCCCGACCTGCTCGACTTTATCAAGTGGGAATTAATCACAGAACATAAAATACAGGCTGATGCTCTCTCTGCCACCTTTCCGCACAATGACAACAACAAAGAAACTCTTCTGAAAAAGGGTGAAGAGGTTAAAAGAGCTGGCAGGAGGGTTTCCAGCAATTTACTGTAACATTACCAGCATCTGACAAAGATGGTTTGCAATTTACGGTGTGCTACTTTACAAAACACAACAAACAACAACTGCAGTTATATAACATAAGGTTATATTGGTAACAGGATTGGCAGTTATTTAACTAAACAGTACATATGCTTTTTATTATTTTTTCACTACCTTTTCTGGGATGCATAGCTAGAGATATTTACTGAAAATGAACAATAATTGCACACTAAATTACTAACATACTTAACAGTGTGATCACGTGAGACAGCAAGACCATTGCATTGTTACAATCACAAAATGACACCATATATGTGCCATACATTCAACGATCACATCGTACATGCACAAAATCATACTGCACATGTGCAAAATCACACCAAAAATGCTCCATACATATTACAATCACTATATATATATGTACCAGGTAAAACATACGGCAGTTACATGCACTTATGGCAGTCTTTAAGACAACAAAGCTGGGGCTCCCGAGTGGCGCAACCATCTAAGCGTTGGCCCTCTCATCAGGAGATCGCGAGTTCGGTCCCTGGTGACAGCCATCCATGGCCGGGAGTCCAAGAGAGCACAGTTGGCCTCGCTCTCTGGGTGGGACGGCCCCTCCTTCTCTACCCATCACTCAGCGTGATGCTAGTCAGCGCAAGCGTCTGTTAGCTGACTTAACAGATCTGGCGGTTGATGCTTTCCTCCGAGCGCATTCAGCTGTCCAATGACGTTGCATGAGCGGCAGTTCGAGAAGATACGGCGTCTGGTTTCACGGATCTTGGAGGAAGCCTGGGCTATCCTTCACCTTCCTAGGGCTGGTAGTATCATGTGATTGGGGGAATCCGTACTAGTGGGTGGAATTGGAGACGACTAAATTGGGGAGAAAGTCAAAGAAAAAAAGACAACAAAGCTGGCAGTAACCAGTTGTCATTTTTATTGTAATGTTAAGGAACGAGCTAATTAACAAACACAGAATGACTAGCACTATTGAAGTACTTTTTACTGCTAGTTTTTATTTCCTTATTCATTTTTGCCAATGACAATAAAACTGGTCAGAACCTCCTTAATACACAGGAGTGATCACCCCATGGAGCTGAGACTGAGATTAGGTTTGGGTAAAACAGCAGGCTGACTGACTGGACTGGTCACAGTGGCAAGCTCCTCAAATTACCCAGCAAAACTGGAGCTGGAGCAGAATATCTCTCCCCAAAATCTTCCTCTGCCACAGGGAAATGTCCTTTTTGGCCTTCTTCCCAGTGAGTTTAGCCATGAGGAGAGCTTCATCAGAGTTTGGCACTGGACCAGGGACCAGAACTGGAATGTGTACAAAGAATGGGACAGAAGGACAGAAACCAGAAGGAGGACAGGGACAAGGAGTTTGCAGGCTGCCATCAACCACCCCTGTTTGGGAGGTTGGGGACCAGCAACAGAGAAGATAGAAGACGACAGTTCTTCTTTTTAACCCTACCCCTTGTTTTCGAGGGTCACCCTAACCCCTTGGAATGGAGTTACAAGGGGTAGTGCTTGAAATCTTGTCCTACAAAATGGGACCCTCAAATACATTGCTTCATTAACAACCTACTAGTGCTGCTCTGTAGGCGACCCGGCCCGTCTTCAGTGATAGCAGAGGAGGGAAAAGTTCAAGTTAATTCTTCAGTGATATGAAGCTGAAGTCAGCTATTTGCCAGCTTCTTGTTTGAATTTTCCCATTCCACCTTAAATGGTGAAGCAGTTACATTCTGGCGCTTCAGGCGTCAGAACTGCTGGACTATTTAAGGTGGAACAGGAAGGTTAGCTAGCTAGCTACTGAGACATTAGCATGCTATTAGCAATTTTTTATACTTGTTATGAAGAAAACGACTTTTGGTCGCTCGCGCAGCCATCTTGCCGGTTTTTCTTTTTTTCTCATAACATTCTGTTTGGAGTGTCTCTGAAAAGCCTCTATTTGGAGGGCCATGTACACCTAACACTTCGCCCTACCCCTCTATCTCAACAAAAATCAGGACACCCTACCCCTAGACGTGAATGTGCAAAACAGAGGGCTAAGGGCTAAGTGGTAGGGGCGAGGGGTGAAATGAGATTGGGCCTTGCTCTGCTGCAGGAGGAACGTCTTCTTTGGTCATGTTTTCCCTAACGAGTTCAGCCATGAAGCAAGCCTCATCTTTGACCATGAGAGTTCTGTCTCTCATAGACACTGGCACAGTAATAGGTAAAACATCTGAAGCTTGCTTTTAACAGTCCACTTTTGCTCCCTCTACAGTTGAATCCTTGGGCAGCTTTGTGTTCTGTAACGAGGCAGCAGCAAGCTGCTGGTATTGAGGAGTTGGTATCATTTGAAGTACAGTCAGAAATGAAGTGCATGAGTGTGTCCATAATAAACAAAGTGTTTACATCAACAACACAATTGGAAAAGAAAACATGAACCAAAATATTAATAAGACCAAGAACCAACAGAGAAGACTAACATTAAAGCCAGGCAAGGAACAAAGGTGAGGGTTAAATATACAGAGACAGGTCATGAGGAACAGCAGGAAACATTGATTATTAGGAGGAGCTAAACACAGAGGAGGGACATAACAAGGGAGACATTCTCAGACGCAGAGCCTGGATGGAGGAATCATGACAATAAGTTAAAGCGCATGGACCTAAATGGGAATGGGCTGGCAAATGTGCACTGAGAAAACCCCCATGATTGCCTGACGGAACAGCGTCAGGCACTTATGAGTATTTGAGTGAAACCAACAGCTCCTCTGGGACTGAGTTTAGTTTTTTTTACGAAGGCGAGAGGAAGTTTCAGGTGGTCTGATCAACTGCCGCTTTAGTTTATAAGTAGATGCACACTCGTGTGTATGGTGGTGTGCGCTTTTGTGGGTTTGTGTACTGAGCTCTAAAGCGCAGGTGTGTTCTGAGGGTGTACTGTGCATGCACTCAGCCAAAGCAAGGAAATAAGCACAGATTTTTATTTACAATTAAGTCATTTTGCCAACAAACAGCCACATGTTTACCGAAATCTAGCATAGCCAAATATGTTTTCCCCACAATATTCCATTAGTTTGCAATGTTGTTCTCTTATTCAAGTATATTATATTATTACTTCACTTCTACATTACTTTCAGTGCTTTATTTAGAAAGAAATGGCCAATTACAGTAAACATCACTAACAAGAACGCTAATCACGGCCTTTCCTCTAAACAAGAAACAGTCAATTATGCTTCATTAAAATTATGAATGGATGATTCTATTTTAGCCAGCAGGAAGATTTCAAAAACAGCATAAATGTTTATGAATTAAATGTAAAATTTACAGAGCTGTCTGGCCTCTTTAGAGCCATCTTACATAAAACAATTTGATCGTTATTATTCAGTTTCATATAAGCTAGCAGTGGACTGGAACTGGTTCGTCCAGTGCACTGATTGAAATATACACCAATCAGGCATAACATTATGACCACCTCCTTGTTTCTACGCTCATTGTCCATTTTATCAGCTCCACTTACTATATAGGTGCCCTTTGTAGTTCTACAGTTACAGACTGTAGTCCATCTGTTTCTCTGCATACTTTGTTAGACCCCTTTTACCCTGTTCTTCAGTGGTCAGGACCCCCATGGACCCTCACAGAGCAGGTACTATTTGGGTGGTGGATCATTCTCAGCACTGCAGTAACACTGACGTGGTGGTGGTGTGTTAGTGTGTGTTGTGCTGGTCTGAGGGGATCAGACACAGCAGTGCTGCTGGAGTTTTTAAACACTGTGTCCACTCACTGTCCACTCTATTAGACACTCCTACCTTGTCAGTCCACCTTGTAGATGTAAAGTCAGAGACAATAGCTCATCTGCTGCTGCACAGTTTGTGTTGGTCATCATCAGTGGTCACAGGACGCTGCCCGCAGGACGCTGTTGGCTGGATATTTTTGGTTGGTGGACTATTCTCAGTCCAGCAGTGACACTGAGGTGTTTAAAAACTCCAGCAGCACTGCTGTGTCTGATCCACTTGTACCAGCACAACACACACTAACACACCACCACCACATCAGTGTTACTGCAGTGCTGAGAATGATCCACCACCCAAATAGTACCTGCTCTGTGAGGGTCCATGGGGGTCCTGACCACTGAAGAACAGGGTAAAAGGGGGCTAACAAAGTATGCAGAGAAACAGATGGACTACAGTCTGTTTTTCATGACTGTTATATTGTTACACCACAAATAAGCGCAGACAATGCGATATCCAAACCATGCTAACGTTAGCCTGTTTAGCTGTGCAGCTGAGCCAGGCATGTTTTAGACACATTTTAAATAAAAAATGAGAAAACAGAAGACCCTCAATCACCTCCCGTTGTCTAATTCATTGCGTCTGAAGCAGCTGAGTTTGTTTTCAAGGCAGACATAAGGGAATGGCCAGTCTTTTGGGGTTAGCCTTAGGTGGAACGGGAAAATTCTAACAAAGATCTGCCGAATAGGAAGTCAACTTCAGCCTTGTAGAAATTAAGACATGAAACAACATTTAGCAGCTTTTTACATAAGTAGAATAAAAGGAACAAAGTGGCTAAAGAACTAAAGGACTAAACTGTAAACTGTAGTTATACAGTAGTGTGAAGTAGATTGATTTTCCTCGCAGAAGTGAAATTTTTAGCCTTTAGAAATAGTAAAGTACAAATTTGTTTTTTTTAGTACATGTAACTACTCTAGTAAATGTATCTAGGTAATACCCGGTTATTGGTTAATATGATACCTCGGTTGGCAGACTCTTGAGTGGGACAGTTATAAGTGCTTGGGGCAGTGCGTGTCCTTGGCAGGCTGATGTGAGTATGATGGGACATTCCAGCAGTGATCCACCACATCTGCTGCTCAGCCTGGGGCCAGATGTGCACACAGGGCCCGAGCTGGTGCTGCACACTGCGCTTCGCACACACTGCTTCATGAATACAAATACCCTGTCAGAGACAGAGCGACCGCTCATCCTCAGAAACCCTCTCATGCAGCTCAGCTGTTTCTACACTGCCTGAAGTTTCTCAGCTGTTTTTTAACACAACATATCTATCTATCTATCTATCTATCTATCTATCTATCTATCTATCTATCTATCTATCTATCTAACTCTCTCTCCCTCTCTCTCTCTCTCTCTCTCTCTCTATATATATATATATATATATATATATGTGTAACTTGGGCCAAAATATTTTCAATATGTAGTTTGAAACAGTAGTTTCGAAATGAAGTTGACCTTTTTAAGTTGACCTCAAGTTGAGGACATTAGAGTTTACTCAACTTAAAAAAGCTCACATTTCTTAATATTGCATCTTAAGTAGGTAAACAATAGACAATATTTCTGTTTTCCCTCTCTCTCAATTTCTCCACAAGCTGGGACTCATTTAAATAACACAACCAGGCGTTTTTTCCTCATGGGTTCCCAGTTATGGACAGCTGTGACATCGCCAGGTTCAAACTCTGACCTCTTGACGAAGGGCCAAATGCTTAAGTACAAACATGGCAGACTTCAAATTTTACATTAATTGAACATGAGATAATAAGTTTACATAACAAAAAGTAAGAAACATTTTTGTTAGCTATTAATTTGACATTAAATTTAAAAAAATTGCAAAACTTAGATTTTAAGTTTTTGTATTAAGTTAAATAAGACATTTTAAGTTTCCCTACTGAAGCATGTTGTGTTGGGTAAACTACAATTATCATTTTAGCCCAGTATATTTCACATTTTATTTTTTACAGTGCTGCTGTAAACAACCAGTGTCATTACCCATTGCTCACCTTTAATGCAGCATTACAGACTGAACTGGAGAATCTAAACAAAAAACCTACACGGTTGACAATGACAAAAACAAGCAAAATGGATCCAAAGCCAACATTTAGCATGAGGATAACATGTTAAACCAAAGAAAAAAGAAAAATGAACCTTTATTTGAATAAAAAATGAAACTTTCTTTGAATAATTTACATAAACAGCCAGGTGTAAACACCCCAGAACACACTGCGACCAGATTATGACCACATTTGACATGATCAGAGACAGATTGTCACTGAATTTAACACAAGTGTAAATGGAAAAAGTAAAATCAGATCTCATCTGGTCACAATGGGGACACGTTTAAGTAAAAAAAAAAACTAAATGGAATTAGGCCAGAGATAGGTCAGACATCAAACATGTTAACCGCTATTGTCTGAAGAAAACCTTGTATCTCCAAAATGGTAACTTTATGGGAAAAGGAAAAAACATGCTTTACTTTTAATGTAAGTCAATGGAACCAGACTTTTTTCCAAGTCATTTTGGGCCGTTTCCTTTAGTCCATTCATCGTGGAATTTACACATGATGTACAGAACAACATGCATTTACAAATTATGTCAAAAACTGAAAAACGTCAAAAATGGAGATACAAGGTTTTGTTCCAACAGGTATTTGTTCTTGCTTAGCTACAAGTAACAGTGAGAAAATCTAAATTTTGAAAAAAAAAGCACTGTGATCCCTCATTTCTGTCAAGTAGTGCACATTCTTTTGTTCATTTTGGAGCAAAATTGGAGTCTGCTTAGGAGAGAATCTGACCGCTGGACAGCAGTAAATTACACCTCTCCTTAAATTAAGATGTCCAGTTTTTGTCATGCAGTATGAGAGATTATTGAAGATGTGAAACGCAGGCAAGCAATGTTAAGGAGTAAAATGAATCATGGCTTTCTCCTCCCAGCTGTTTAGCTCTTAGAAGTTTGGCTACATGTGTGACATGTTTTTTGAATGTCATTCTATAATTGATTACATGCAATCATAGACAAACGTTTGAACACCACCAGTCAAATTACATGTGTAGTTGATTTTCTAAGTTAAGATATTATTTATTTGCTGAGTTTAACATGTTAGAAAAATATATGTAACATAAAGTATCATTTGTGCCATAACTTTTGCACAGGCCATATTTTATGTTTTTTTACCCAATATGTTAAATTTAACAAATAAACAGTAATTGTGCATTAAAATGTGCAGAGGTACAGGATGTGTTAATTTATCTTCTCTCAGAAAATCAACAAAGAGGGGTTCAAACTTTTGCATATGACAATATTTATGTTGTTAATTTACAGCTGAGTTCTGTATCCACAGAACTGGGTCTTTTCTGTTTGTTTTAATGTCAAAAAATATATGAAATACATGAAAATGTATTAGGATGGCTTTCATCAACATAAGAGGCTTAAAAGAATGTCATGTAAACCTGTAGTTCCATTGTGAACTACAACTATTGTTACTATTACTAAACCATTTTAAGGCACTTTTTAACATTAAATTGACGCCTCTAGCCAATATATTGTCACTTTCCAAAGAAAAAACAAGTATCTTCAAAATAGTAACTTTAAAAAGGCAAAATGTTCTTCATTTTTTATATAAGTGCATATGAAGAGACTTTATTCCAAGCCATTTTGGAGCATTTCTATTGGTCCATTTATCATGATGTAGAGGGCAGCTGCTGGGCTTAAATAATGTACAAAAAATTAAAATCACAAAAATGGGGATACTTTTTTTAACAGCGACAATATGTTGTCCTCATAAGCTATAATCAGCCCGCCTCTCATGCACCAAAATGCGGCCATGTTTTGGTTTCAAGCGCCATGACTGCACAGACCAAACAGGAAGTGGTGGTCATGCAGGCATAAACACTCACTCACAAGATGTTTAGTTTATACAATATGTAACAGTGGAGGACTCTGGATGCACAAACACTGCAATAAATTATGCAGCTTCTAAACTTAAAAGAGTAAATAACCTGGTTGACTTGAAGTTTGAGGTCACATTAAGTAAACAGAGGAATAATTTGTGTTTTACGTTTGTTAGCTTGATATTAAACATTCAATAAATGCAGCATTTCAAGTTAAGATTACTTCCTTTTATTAGTTTTTACAGTGTAATTTTATTAGTCTTCTATGTACACTTTCAAAAAATAGAGGTGTCAACAGGAGTTTTTGGAATGAAACCCTAGATCAACCACTTTTGGTTGCTTGGGGAACTTTTCAATGGCTCATTCTTTAAAGAACCTTTGAGATACGTGTGCAAAGAGCCCACATAATGTAAAGGTTCTATAGCAGTTAGATTTTTCTTAGAACTGCAGGTCTTAGCCAAGAAATCTTTTTTAAGTGTAGGCTTAACCCTTGTGTGGTGTTGATGTGTTTGTTACTCAGTGGTCTGGTGGACCCACCACATTATTGTTATTTAAATCAATACAGCCAAAACAATTTATGTAAAAATACCAGAAGTGTAAAACATCACAAGTGTCCAGTGTAGGGTTCTCCTTTAGCAGCTGTAGCCAGTCAGCAGCCTGTCCATGTTGTCCACCCTCACACACACACACGCACACACATACACACACACACACACACACACACACACACTCACAGCAGGCCATGTAGGAGGAGAACAGAGTGAAGGACACAGCACCTCCACACTTTTACCCCCCCGCGGGTTCAGCCCAACACCACATGTGTAATATAAATGTGTAGGGGGTGAACAGAGTGAAGACACTGAAAATGGGTTATTTTATATGTTCTTCACAGAAAATGAGCAAAGGCCAAGAAATCTGGGGTTGAAATAATAATAAGTTTTTCTTTTGGTAAACATTGAATTTGGGTCCCACAGACCTGAACACCACACAAGGGTTAAGTATAGTCTTTGTTTGTCTGCCCTGACAGAGCTTCAGCTTACAGTAAAGCTTAGCTTCACTTCACTTTTATACACTCCTGTTTGCTTGTGTGTGTCTCTGTAGTACATTCAGATCATAAAACCTCCTATTCTACTCACAAAAGTGTCATCGAAAGTGACTAGAATCTGAATTTCGGCAGAATTGTTTAAAAGAGCAATGAGTGACAGTTAAGACGGTTCAAATAACTTCATGTTCTTTATGATGTGTGTTTAGATGTGTTTTGATTTGTGTGTGTGCAGGAGCTCTCCTGATGACTGCGGCGTGGGTAAAGGGAAGATAGCAGGAGGAGGAGACGGTGCTCCAATGACTTACAGCAACTACATGGAAGACAAACACATCCCCCCACCTAACATGACCACCAACGAGCGTAGAGTCATCGTTCCTGCAGGTCTCACACACACACACACACACACACACACACACACACACACACACACACACATAATATGTATGTATATACAGGGAGATTCACTTGAACGAGGCCCCGAATATTCTGCTGTAACTCCCGTTAGGATGAAGCAATCTGAACCAAAAAAGTACAAAATGCACCCGGAAGTTGCAAACGGAGGTTAAACATCACGACGGCTGTCCAGCGCCTACCTCATCGCTCCGACGCAGGGGCATCCTCCCGCATACTGAGGAGCACATGGCATGCTGTTTCGTTCAGATTGCTTCGTCCTAGCGAGAGTTATTGCAGAATATTCAGGGCCTCTTTCGAGTGAATCTCCCTGTATGTATATATTATTATATATATATTTATCTACAGCTATTTATAGCCCATAATGTCTTTGGCCACCCATGGCAAACATATCTAACCATCTAAAAGCTAAAAAACACACCAAGAATTCATCAATTGCACTGCATTTGGGACAAACACCCTTCTGTAAATATTTCTAGTAGCTCTTTGCATCACTGGTGGGCAGGGTGTTGGACGGTGGGGGCTACTTTCATTGCATCTTTAATGTTATAAAAGGGATTTAAAGCACCAGTCTCATCGCACTGCTACTGTTTCTCATGCTCGAACTTTTTTTACCTGCCATTTTCAGTTTACATGATAGTTTACATGATACGTCAACACTAGTTCTGTCACTAGTTCACTAGTTCTGTCTGACTTCTCTCAGTAACATTACCTTAAATTTCCCAACCCATAAGAGTGTAAGGTACGTCACTCTTATTTGTTATGTATGGCATTAAATTTATGTCATGATGAAAAATCTATGCTATACAAGTAATGTAGTTTTAAACTAAAATCAAGATGAAGCACATTGAGGTGTATCGTAAACTAACACAGCTTCATGACATTTTCAGTTTGCGTTATACCCCAGATCTGACCAGAGCTTTACTGGCAAGCTAACTGCTATCATCACACAGTGTTTATGCCCTCAGGTGGCTTTTGTTACCATGCTATCTACATGTTTTCACATCATTGCCAAGAAAGCAGCCACCTAGCTGCTAAATGCTTGCAATGTTTGAATGAGTCACCAAGTCCCTACTTGCATTATCACAGGCTTACTTAACACTGAGGTTACACAAGGCTAAGCGCTTGCTTTCTGTTCACCAGCTTCTTGTTTGAATTTTCTGTTCCATCTTAAATGATGCATCAGTTACACCCTGGCTCCTGTCCAGTCTAAAGCGCAAGCACAGTGAAAGGCAGAGCAGTGGAGTTTTTACAACTTTTAGCTACATTTGAAGATTTTTTTCAAATCTAACTTTGGTTAGTGATCATCAAGTATCCTTAGATAGATAGATGGATATCATCCCATATCTTTAGGATTATTGAGTTTTGATATTTGCAGTCCAGTTGCCTCAATATTAGGACAACTTTGTCTATAAAGATATTTTTTTAAATAAAATAATAATAAATAATAAAAAAAAAAACTTCTATTTGAGCCCTTTTGTAATTGTAATTGGTATTCAAGATTGATAACTGTTTCAGTAGTTGTCCTATTCATCTCCACCAGTGGCGGCTGACAAATGGTTTACTCTCTCCTACTAAAAATCATCTCCTTACGTTTATAACCAAGGTGCATCCATTTGAAGGCAGTGACATGCTTCAAATGTTGTATGTCAGCAGATCTTTTCTTCTCATTAAGCAATCCATAGAAAACTACATAGGAGATACAACACATACTTGAGTTTTCCCATATGAACTCACAATAATAATTGACAATATAATCAAAATAATAACTCAGTTTGATTGCGATTCTGGGAATGATTTAGTGCATTGTGAAACTTCAAATTTCATCACCATTCATTTCAGTTAGACTATTCTGATGTAATGCTTTTAACCCTGTTGAACCAGCTGCCTTGCCACAGATCCGTTCTAAGACTTTGCTGATGGCCCCTGTGACTTGTTTAAATATGCCACCAGAGGAGTTACAGCCACAGTGAAACATATCAGCGTGTGGAATACTTTCTGTGTGCTAACTTGTTTCCCACCACTGTGTAGAAGATGTATGAGCTCATTTAGAGTGCAGTTTAAATCAGCAATAGCTTTTTATTGTTTTTCTCAGTCAGAGTAAAGATGAACTGTGACTGATGTGAGACTTATATTCCTATTCATTGTTTATAAAAATTGTAATTAACATGGTTACACAGTTACAAAATACAACTGAACACACAAAGGTGCCTGGAGAAACTATATACAACGTTTAAAATGTTTAGTATGTACAATTTTTATTTATTTTTTTTTTGTTTAGCAATTTATTTTGTCTTCAGAAATGAGTACATACATTATTGAAGTTTGTAATAGTTGGTTATAATCGGTTTGATTGTTCCAAAATCAGTGCATTTGAATTGCTACCTTCAGATTGATGTCTTTCACATGTATATATTACAATTCTCTGCTTGTTTCCTTCTGGCTGCCGTACAGAAGCTGCTCTGTGTGAGTGTGTGTGTGTGTGTGTGTGTGTGTGTGTGTGCTGTAAGTGCACTCCTCTTGTCTAGACTGTTTCCTTTGGTCAGAAACCCTGAGAGGATGGGGAAGCGCTGGACTTTGCCAGTGAGAGAGAGAGAGAGAGAGAGAGAGAGAAAGAGAGAGAGAGAGAGAGGTTTTCTTATCTGTGCCCCCCACTGGATCATTCAGTGAGGATTCTTCATTCTTCACCCTGTCCAGGAGTTTAGTCTTCCTCTGGATCTAAGAGGGTCTTACTGAGGAAATAAAATCCAAAATGACCATTTCCTACTCCAGCCTGTTACCTCTCCAAAACACTACCCCTTTAAAGTCTAGACACATGAACTTAATAATCCGAAGACTGCAGAAAATCTGATTTTGTCCGTTATCCGATCAACGCATTTAGATGCACTTGAGTAATCAGATAATGGGGAAACTCCAGGTCTACAGTAATCAGATTTCTGCTTTGCAACCAGCCAATAAACTCACAGAAGAAGACGTGAAGTAAACGTAACATAAAACTCAAACTTCATGCCGCAGCTTTTTTTTTATAATCATCGCACTACTTTAGCTGAAAATATGAACATACACCATCAAGAAGATGACGAATATTTAAGTCCTTCATTTCGTCAAGCATGTAGTCTTTTTCGTTGTCGCTCCAAAAGTATTTTGCTGCGTCTTGCGGCGACGCTGTTCGCTTATTTCCGGTACCGCGGTCTGTTTACACACATGCGCAGACTGAGAAATCCAAAAGAAATCAGAGTAAGAGTTTACATGCGCTGAGAAATCTGATTACTGAGCCAAAATCCAGCTCTCTTTATCAGATTTCTTAATCAGATTTCTAGACCTTATTCCGATATAAAAAATCAGATTGTGCCGACCATTTGAATAATAAGATAACTGCAGAAATACAATTATGATCAGATTATTGAGTGCATGTAAACACACTCACTGTTGTTTTGCTTACTATTTAAATGTAATAAATCAATAATTATATAGTTAGATATATATTGTGAAAATGTAAATAATATTTCTCTCTGCGAAACATGATCAAAGTTTTCATCAAATTCAAATCAAAATATGTCCTCCTCTACGTACAAACACAAACACGGTACCGATTGAAGGTATAGAATCCACACTTGCAACATTTCTCCACTTGTTGTGAGAAATAATTAAAATCAAATTGCATCATGTTTTGTTATCACTTTTGAAAATGGTCAGCTCCAAATGTTTATAGACTAAGTAGATTTACATCATTGACGTGCAGATACACACATACTGTATGATTTGTAGTATAATATGATTATATGATAATATGATTTACACTATTAAGAATTGTTATTAAGTGCCATCAAGTCATTTTCAATGCGTTGTGAACATTCTGCAGAATATCCAGTCTTCTGCTTGGTTCTTTAGGCCTCTAAATGGCTTCCTCATGATTCCTCTGATTAGATCCATCCATCTTGTTGCTGGTTGTTCCTCTTCCTCTTCTACCTTCAACTGCTCCAAGCATAATGAGTTTTTCTAATGAATTGGTTCTTCTCAGAATTTGTCCAAAATAAGATTAAAGCTTCAATTATCTGGTTATCTGGGCTTTGAGGGGGGAAGAGGCTTGATTTATTCAAGGATCTCAAAAGCCTGTGCCATACAGACACTGCAGGTATTTATACAGTGCTGTGCATGACATGAAAAACTATACAGAAAGCTGTTTATCTGAACTCGAATCATTTATTTGTTAAAAACATTAAAACTAGAATAAACAAAATAAATAATACCTGGTGATTTTATATGTGGCAGTGTGTTAGCATATCCATTTCCAAAGTTCTCCTCGAGGAACTCCAGGAGTTACAGTTACTTTCTGCCTCAGTTAATCAGTCTTTCATTACATTAAATCAGGTGAGCTGCTGAAGGAATTTGAGAAGTTAGAACCAAACCTGTGACCTTCTAAATGTATTCTTCTTATAACCAACCATATTAAAACACCTCTTAGTGCATTTTACTGTATTTTTGTTTATTTGTATTTAGTGTACTGTTATACAGAATTTTTTGTGGATAATCAACTTCCTGTAGAAACAAGTTTAAACCATTTTAAAGGCTGCCAAAGGCTTTTTCACAGTGCTGTATATTTGAATTATTCTGCCAAATTTTCGTTCAAGTTTTTAATTGTCTCGGACCGAAATCATTTTGTTTTGAGTGACTCTAAACTGTAATTACATTTATTTTATTAAAACAAATAAGTGAACGTTCCACTTGTCACTACCAAAACAATCATAGCACTACTGAAACTTTACCAAATGTTTCCATAGTAACCGTTTCAGTCGTGACAATTGTAGCTCATATTGAGCAGAACTCAAACATGCTAGCCTTTGAACAGTTGTACACACATAAAATCATAATATTTTTATGAAAACATAGAAAGGTTACTTAACTGCAGAAAATATCTGTTTGGGCGGTGACAATTTTTAATGTTACACTGATTTTCAGACTTTGGGACACGTTTACTAACTGCTTACGATGTGGCCATGAGGGACAGGGATGCAGCCTCACTTCCTGCCCTAAAATGCAGGGATGTGGCTAAAATAAGGCTTCACCCATGGACTAAAACTCTCTGTGCTTCAGTACTGACAGGAAAATGTGGGACAGCATTTTTGGAATAAAGTTTATTTATGTAAATCTTTCAACTTCCATTTAAAAAAAACAAAAACAAAACAATTGGCTGTATTATTTTTACAAGTTGGAATTTAGGGGTTAGGGATTGGGATAAGCAATACAAAGTACCATATAAATTATGCTTTTGTATATGTTTAGCTTATTTCTATCTCCATTAATGCCTTGGGATTGATTAGGTCATAACATAATTCTTTTTTTAAATAGGTTATAAAATTAAAGGAAAGTTTTTTAAACTGTGAGACTAGCTTGAATATATATATATACATATATATATATATATGTGTGTGTGTGTGTGTGTGTGTGTGTGTGTGTGTGTGTGTGTGTGTATATATATATATATATATATATGTACACGGCCCATTATTAGTTTCGTTTCGTCCACATTGAGTGTGTGTGTATTCATGTGCGTGCATGTGCTGAGTTGAGTTGAGCAATGCATTCTGTCCTCCCAGTGCAACTTCCTCCTCAACTGAAGCTGACAGGCACAGTGAGGCGGTGCATTTAGTGCATCCTGTTTTTGCTGTGTGGAGGGACAATGGACGCAGGGGACACAGGAATGCAGCGAGAGGGCAGGAAGCACATCCCTCAGAGCGCAGAGCTTAACTGATTTGTGAGGTCTCCTCATAAAGGGGCCGGCAGACCTCAGTGGGGCTACCTGCTAAAACGAAGGTTAAGACAACACAGCATGAAAAAAAGAACTGAACACAATGTCACATGACTGCTTCATATTGTGAGGTTATTAAAGTTAATAGTCATTCTGTTAACATAGTTTAAGCTCAGTAACCTCAAAATGTTTAACGGTCAACTTACTAGTTAACACTGTATTTTAGTGAGTGCGTATTGGGAGCTTGGTCTTGCTTTTTGTCCCATAAAGCCCAAATTAGACTCTTCCAAATAGTTTATCAACTATGCATTGAACTATATTCATTAAGACCTTCATTAGTACATAATTGGAAGCCTGCTATGTTAAAATCACTATTAATTACATTATTCATTGTAACAATATACAGTAAACACTTTGTTGTATATTGTTATGCACATTATTTAAAATGAAGCAAATTTATAATCTAAATTCACTTTGTATTACTGTATAATTACCACCACTTGAATCCTATGGGTTGAGGTTGAGCTAATAAGTTTTTAAGAAGTCCTCTAATACTTGAAGATGTGTTTCATAGTGAAGTTTTCATAGTTGAGGAAGAGTGAACAGGGCGACATGAACTCCTCTGTAGGGTTGAGGAAGAGTGAACAGGGCGACATGAACTCCTCTGTAGGGTTGAGGAAGAGTGAACAGGGCGACATGAACTCCTCTGTAGGGTTGAGGAAGAGTGAACAGGGCGACATGAACTCCTCTGTAGGGTTGAGGAAGAGTGAACAGGGTAAAATGAACTCCTCTATAGGGTTGAGGAAGAGTGAACAGGGCAACATGAACTCCTCTGTAGGGTTGAGGAAGAGTGAACAGGGCGACATGAACTCCTCTGTAGGGTTGAGGAAGAGTGAACAGGGCGACATGAACTCCTCTGTAGGGTTGAGGAAGAGTGAACAGGGTGACATGAACTCCTCTGTAGGGTTGAGAAAGAGTGAACAGGGTGACATGAACTCTTCTGTAGGGTTGAGGAAGAGTGAACAGGGCAATATGAACACCTCAGCGTTAAGGAAGGGTGAACAGGGTGGTATGAACTCCTCTGTAGGGTTGAGGAAGAGTGAATAGGGTGGTATGTATTCCTCTGTAGGGTTGAGGAAGAGTGAACAGGGTGACATGAACTCCTCTGTAGGGTTGAGGAAGAGTGAACAGGGCGACATGAACTCCTCTGTAGGGTTGAGGAAGAGTGAACAGGGCAATATGAACACCTCAGCGTTAAGGAAGGGTGAACAGGGTGGTATGTATTCCTCTGTAGGGTTGAGGAAGAGTGAACAGGGCGACATGAACTCCTCTGTAGGGTTGAGGAAGAGTGAACAGGGCGACATGAACTCCTCTGTAGGGTTGAGGAAGAGTGAACAGGGCGATATGAACTCCTCTGTAGGGTTGAGAAAGAGTGAACAGGGTGACATGAACTCTTCTGTAGGGTTGAGGAAGAGTGAACAGGGCAATATGAACACCTCAGCGTTAAGGAAGGGTGAACAGGGTGGTATGAACTCCTCTGTAGGGTTGAGGAAGAGTGAATAGGGTGGTATGTATTCCTCTGTAGGGTTGAGGAAGAGTGAACAGGGTGACATGAACTCCTCTGTAGGGTTGAGGAAGAGTGAACAGGGCGACATGAACTCCTCTGTAGGGTTGAGGAAGAGTGAACAGGGCAATATGAACACCTCAGCGTTAAGGAAGGGTGAACAGGGTGGTATGTATTCCTCTGTAGGGTTGAGGAAGAGTGAACAGGGCGACATGAACTCCTCTGTAGGGTTGAGGAAGAGTGAACAGGGCGACATGAACTCCTCTGTAGGGTTGAGGAAGAGTGAACAGGGCGATATGAACACCTCTGTAGGGTTGAGGAAGAGTGAACAGGGCGATATGAACACCTCAGCGTTAAGGAAGGGTGAACAGGGTGGTATGAACTCCTCTGTAGGGTTGAGGGAGAGTGAACAGGGTGGTATGAACTCCTTTTGAGTTGCCAGTATTTATACTTAAATCACTATCCGGGTTCGTTCGTCATGGGAAATAGAAAAATATAAGAGAAACAATTCATTGAAACAGCAATGATGCATGAGCCCTTGAGCACATGTGCATGTTGCCAAGTACTTGACTGAGACAGCAGAGATAGCGTGGCCAGCTCTGGCAAGACTGATGTATTATTAATTTAAAATATATTTCTTGAACAAACTAGCATGTTGGCACAAATTCCACTGAGCCTGTACAAAGATGAAGCTCTAATAGTATCAAGTGCTCTTGCGGTTAGCTGTGTAAGCTAAAATAGCTCATCTGAAGCAGCATCCAGTACCCATCAAAACCTACTGATTTTCTAAACAGGAAAGCATGCAGCCCTACATTTAACGTTAGCAAAGATTTTTTTGTGGCGTTTATTTTCCCTGTGGTTAATCAATTACCTGTTTATGAGCCCTGATGGATTCTCAGTTCTCAAAATTAGTTGAAATGCACATCCCCAGCGGGAACTCCATCCACTTTCGACATTCAGGGCTACAGCACAGCATGTACTTTTCAGACGTTGGGTTGTCATGACACTTTTTTTGGGTGAAATGACGTAGCATGTAATAACAGCTGACTTTGTAGCTTAGTGTGTGTCACATAATGCTGATGCTGTGACAAATATAAAAATATAATTAAATATAATGGCCACACTAAGAGCTCTGTTTTGTTTTGTTCATATCATATTTTAAGCATTGTGTTAGTGAGCTACGGTGTCCATGTCATTTCACCCCAGAAAGCGGCATGATACTACGTAATGTCAGAGCAAAATCAGTGTCACCTGACATAAATGTTTATGTAGGCTTATGTCAGCTGTCATGAAGGGCTTAGGTAGGTGTCATGTAGGCCATAAACAATGACCTACAGTAAAGTGTTATCATAAAGAAGTTATTAGTAATTTGCATTCCCCAAAACTTGTCTGGTACTCAAACGCCTGTTTTCATTCCTGAACATCTGCCTTATCAAAGCCACAAAAAAGTCAGTCAACTCAACCACCATAGTTGACTATGTGGTCTATGATAGTGACCCAGATGTCATATAAATTATTCTGTGGACTTTACCTTCTCCTGCATGCTCCTCATCCTCTCCCCTTAGGCCATAATACCACCACACATTGGGCAGCTCTTCCTCTCACACAGCTAGGTACTTGCCCTTCTGTTTAAAAGCAGCCCTTGTTTTATATACACTGTTTTATATACACTGATTCACCCGCACCGATTTACGCAGTGAACCACAGTGTCAGTGTGAGCTGACTGACAAGATTGGAGTTTCGGTAACACTTTCTATGAATGTCACCTTTGTAAGCATCTATAAACACATTCATAACATGTTATAATGCATTCAAAAAATATTATAAACATAGCTGTAAATATTTATAAAAATGCATTATACGTTATAGCCATGTTTATTATGCATTATGAATTGTTAACATCATACATCATAAGTACTGATCATAACAAGTTATAAGAGCTCATGGTATTTGTCCGCCCTCCTCCAGTGTTAAGAGTCAAGTATTTACTGAAGAATTTACTGAAACACTAAAACATACATAATAAAGCACATTACAGGCTTCAAATGTCAGAGTTTAAACTAGTGCTGCCATCAGTGTTTTACCCAATGTGGGAAAGTTAATGTACACCACCGTTAGCTTGGTATTTGTCTTTATTTTACGCTCTCCAAGCTGGGAGTGACTTCTTTGGCACTGAAATTATAACGTGTTATTAACACTATTTATAATGCATTATATTAGCAATTCATAATGTATAATAAACATGGCTATGAAGTGTAATTCAGTGTAATTCTTTTTTATAAATATTTATAACGATGTTTATAATGCCTTATGAATACATTATAACATGTTATAAATGTGTTTATAGATGCTTACAAATGAGACATTCATAGAAAGTGTTACCGGAGTTTCTGAATGACATTTCATTATCGAATGAGCATTGCAGTGACCTCACCACCGGCATCTATAGCCTAGTGCAGGGCTGCCCAGACCTTTTCTCTTAGGGGCCAAAGTGCGACATTTGTGGTGGGCTGAGGACCAAAAAGACAAAACAGTATACAAATAAAGCATGTAGGTAGATTTCAAATCAGTTTTTATGTAATATTATATTTGGTTCTAAAATACTCCAAATATTCAGTTTTAAAAGGAACATAAAAATGTACAGTTTTTCTTAGTTGCTGAAACACTGGTGATCCAAATCACCACCACTGTGAGCAATTCTGACTTAATACGTTTCTCCAGAATGGAGCATTTCACATCAAACCATGTTCATATTCTGACTATGTAATTGTGCAAAAATGTGTGAAAAATTGGTGGAATTCCTCTTTTATAATGTAGAGTTTTGAGGCACTATTTTGAGAATGAGTTTAGAGTTTGGGGGAAATGTATTTTGAAGCACTGTAAGCTTTTTAGTCCTTATACCATGACATTCATATGTTAGTTGTGTTTAACTGTAATGACTGAAGGACAGTGATTTACATGACAGCATGTGTAGAACTGTGTTTTGTAATGAAACACAAAAACAGTTGAGGCCAAAACCTTTACCAAAAACATTTACCGTTTGGTAACCTTGTTGAAAGTGTTTGGCGAACTGTATTCCAAATATTGTTTTTTTGTGTTAGCAATTGCACATCCTTTTGAAATTCTTATAAAAGAAACCAATGATGACACTAACGCTAACACTGTAACCTATATGGTCTTAGAGAAGCTCTGGTGCTACAATCTCACCTTTTTTCATTTTTATTTACAGCAGGTTAATGGAGGAGCTCCCTGTGAATGGCTTTCACGATTAGGCCCAGAAAATCAGCTATTTTTGCTCTTTTCCTTGTAAACTTTATTTGTTTTTTGCATTTATTGCTTGTCTTCCAATTTCAAGATAGTGATTCTCTCAGCTGATTTTAATGTGACTTCCAAGGAGTCTGTGACCACCTGGTGTGTATTTTTATTACAAGAGCTCATAACTCACCCTATAGCATTGCCTCCAGAGTATTATTGCTATTATACTTGACCTGGTGGCAATAGTAATCAGATAAGGGAGTGAAAGAAATGACCACGGTGGCACAAATTGGTTTTGTAACCAATTTTACACCTCATTACACTGTCTTTCTTTAAACATCTCCATCACTGCAACACAGGACTGTCTAACGGCCTACTTATAATTATAAAATATTAACTTTAAACTTTTAACCAAACAACAACATACCAACACTTTCTAAATACAGACTCTTCACCCAGCCATGTGATGACAACCATGATGACAGCCATGTGTGTACTATGGCAATGGTATTAAGACTTAAGTCACAGCATTATATGCTAGCCGCCTCTTGATTCATTAAAAATCACAGCAGGGTTACTTTTGATACATCAAAGAGAAAAATGGCATGTAGCTGCATGCAATTGTCTTATATCAGGGGATGTATTGACTGGAAGGTCTGAATGGCTTGCTGAGCACAGACGAAACAGAGACACAAAGTTAAGGAGGCACAATATTCCAACTTAAACCCCATGGCCTAACTACCCCATCTCTTTTATTATTGATGTTTATTAGCTTTTGCAACAATGATGTCACAAAAATTGATTAACAGGGAAGTTAGATTCCAGTTCAATTAGTTACATAACGCAGCAGTGTTCAGTGAACAGAGTAGCCTTTATTGATATTGCCACACATTTCGTCAACTGAAAGTATTTGCTTTGGAGCCAGTGGACAGGATGAGCTCGTTATGATTCATTTCTGTAGGCCAGTAGCATCAAACATGTTATTTTGTTGCAACTGCTCTTTATTTCTTGCAGCAGCCGTAACTACATCAGACTTTACATACTTAACATACAGTCGGATGTAAAAATTAGTGAGCTCTGGTTGAATTTCCGGTTCATTTTCTAAGGCCTAATCCTATTTCTTATTTTTACCCCTACCCCTTATTTTCGAGTGCCATCTTGTCCCCTTGAACTGAGTTACAAAGGGTAGTGGTTGAAATCTTCCATACGAAATGGGACCCTCAGACAAAGAAGAGCATTATTTCATTAACAGGCTACTAGCGCTGCTCTGTAGGTGACCCTGCCCGTCTTCAGTGATATCAGAGGAGGGTAAAGTTTAGCAACATCACTGCTGGGCTTCAGTTACATTTAGGGCCTCATATGCTTTTAAAGAGGGGGGGGGTGCATTTATTTGTTATTGCCCACCATTAATTCTTCAGTGACAGGAAGCTGAAGTCAGCTATTCACCAGGTTCTCGTTCAAATTTTCTCGTTCCACCTTAAATGGTGTTGCAGTTACATTCTGGTGCTTCAGGCGTCAGAACTGCTGAACTATTTAAGGTGCAATGGGAAATTTAGCTAGCTACTGAGACATTAGCATACTATTAGCGATTTTCTGTGCTTGTTATAATTTTTTAACGGAGAAAATTCTCACATTTGTGGGTTTCTTTGGTTGTTTGGACAGCCATCTTGCCATTTTTTTTTTTTTAACACTCTGTTTGGAGTGTGACTCTGTAAAACCTCCATTTGGAGGGTCATGTAGCCCTAACACTTGACCCTACCCCTCTATCTCAACAAGAATCAGGACACACAGGACAGGGCTAAGGGCTAAGTGGTAGGGGCAAGGGTTGAATTGGGATTGGGCCTAAGTTAAAATAAGTTAACGCATCCTCTACAGAGAGCACACTTCTGCACGTTTTAATACACAATTACTGTTTATTTGCCGAATTTAAATATTAAAAAAAAAATGAAACATGAAATTTTGCCTGTGCAAAAGTTGTGGCACCTTTTCTGTTATGTTTTATTCTTTTCCAATATGTTAAACTCTGCAAATAAATAGAAATTGTGCACTGAAGGTGTGCAGAAAAATGGCATACTGTCATATAATTTCCCTGTAGAGGATGTGTTAACTTATTTTCGCCTAGGAAATCAACAAAGCATGAAATGTGACCATAAGACTGTATGGATGCAGACGGCTGTAGGAATAAACCTATGAATGGACATATGAATGCATGAAGGAATAAACATTAAAAAAGGTAGAATGTAGTAACTGGGCCGTGTCTCCCGTGCAGACCCCACACTGTGGTCGGCGGATCATGTGCGTCAGTGGCTGGAGTGGGCAGTGAGGGAGTACGGCCTGCTGGAGGTGGACGTGTCTCTGTTCCACAGCATCGATGGGAAGGAGCTGTGTAAAATGACCAAAGAGGACTTCCAGCGCCTCACGCCCAGCTACAACGCTGACATCCTGCTGTCCCACCTGCATTACCTGCGCGAGAGTGAGTTTCTCTCTCTCTCTCTCCCTTACACACACACACACACACACACACTGCTGTATGTGCAGAGTGAGAGAAAGAGTACTGGCCATTTGCATTGCAGCGCACTGTGTAGTTTGACCCCTTCACTATTCTGCCCTCATCTGCTTTTAGACTGCTATTCAGAGATGGCATTTCCTCTGCTTCAGATTCCTCTCTTTACTCATTCTGCCGCTCATGGTGGCCTAGAAACATATTAATACATGTACACATGTGAGGAAAAAGGAGGAAACTTACACACAACGTAAAGAGCAAACTTTTTAAAAAATGACAAAAACGAAGATGTTATGTTTTCTTACTTTTCTTCTGACAGTGATGATGTATTAGTGTATATACATGAGGATTATTTTTATTGCTTCTAAATCTCCTCAGATATATACGGTGCATTCAGACATTATTCAGATCTCACATCTTCCTGATTTTGTTAAATTACAACTTTGCTTTAAAAACGCATTAGAACTTTTCTCCTCAATCTGCAATACTATCTTATACTAATACATTGCTATCAATACGGCATCATAAAAAGCATAAACTAGTTTTTGCAAAATGTTTGTAAACTCATTAAAAAATATATCAAATAAAATAGTAATTTAACAACAAGATTAATTAGAATAAAGTGATATTTAGAATAAGTTTGTAAAGTAACACAATGAGGAAGAAGTGAAGGAGTCTGGACACCCTAGACATCCTAAAGGCACTGTTTATAATGCTAATTCATCATCTAATGTATTTCGCTGTTGTCGGAACAAAACCTCTTATCTCCACAAATGGTAACTTTACAGGAGAAGGAAAAAACATACTTTACTTTTGATGTAAGTCAATGGAACCAGACTTTTTTCCAAGCCATTTTGGGCCGTTTCTTTGGGTCAATTCATCATGAAACTTACATACGAAG
The DNA here is from genome assembly GCF_904425465.1 of Colossoma macropomum. Lineage (NCBI taxonomy): Eukaryota > Metazoa > Chordata > Actinopteri > Characiformes > Serrasalmidae > Colossoma > Colossoma macropomum. The sequence goes on from NW_023494804.1 coordinate 33,676,091, forward strand.
TAAAGGACAACAGGCATTTTCAACTGATGTCGAAAACTGAAAAACGACAAAAATGGGGATATGAGGTTTTGTTCTGACAACAGTGATTTGTCGATTTGCTTCAGTTTACAGTAAGCTGAGTTTCAGTGCGTGTTCTCCGAGCGTGCTTACAGGAACTGTACAGAGCTTAGGGGAAAAAGAGAAGAGCTCTTTTAGCTCTCACTGTTTCATTAGTGATGAGAGAAGCATATTGCAATGTAGCATCTTTAAACAGAAAGAGAGAAACTCTGAGCCAGCCAGGAATAGACAGAGAGAGAGACAGAGAGAGAGAGAGAGAGAGCTCTACTCAGACATTCCCTGTCACTCTCTGTTTCTGTATGTGACGGGAAGGGGAGTGAGTGATGGGAAAGACAGGAATTCCTCTTTATTTTCATCCCCGCATTCTGTCTCTGCCTTTGGCCACAAAGCACACATTCCCTGGTACTCTCTCTCTCTCTCTCTCTCTCTCTCACACACACACACACAAACACACACACACTCTCTCTCTCTCTCTCTCTCTCTCACACACACACACACACACACAAACACACGCACACACTCTCTCTATCTCTCTCTCTCTCTCTCTCTCTCTGGCTGAATGTATTTAAGGACGAGATCGCTGCACGTATTTAACTGGGTGATTGACTGAATGTTTCATTTGGCAGTTAAAAGCTCTTTCACTGTGATTGCATGTGCCACACTTACAACAGAGGCTTTTACTATGTTTTTTTTCTTAGTCTCTTTCTCTTTTTCTCTCTTCCCTTCTCTCTCTCTCTCTCACCCTCTCTCTCTTTTCTCTGCCCCCCCGTCTCCCCTTTCTTTCTCTTCCTCTTTCTGTCTCTCTATCTCCCTTTCTCAGTCTTCTTCTCTGTCTCTCTGTCCTTGTCTCTTCCCCCTCTCCCTCATTTACTCCCTTTGTTTGTCTCTTCCTTCGACTCTTTCTTTCTTTCTCTCTCTCTCTCTCTCTCTCTCTCTGTCTTTCTCTCTTTTCTTGCCTCTCCCCTTCTTTCTTTCATTTTCTCTCTCTGTCTCTCTGTCTCTCTGTCTTTCTCTTTTCTTGCATCTCCCTTTCTCTTTCTTTCACTCTCTCTCTTTCTCTCTCTCTCTGTCTTTCTCTTTTCTCGCCTCGCCCCTTCTCTTTCTTTCATTTTCTCTCTGTCTCTCTCTGTCTTTCTCTCTTTTCTTACCTCTAACTTTCTCTTTCTTTAATTCTCTCTCTCTCTCTTTCTCTCTCTCTGTCTTTTTCCATTCCCTTTCCCCCTTTCTTTTTTCTCTGTCTCTCCACCTTCTTTCCTTTCCTGTCTGTCTTACTCTCCCTTTCTCTATCCTTTTCTCTCTCTCCCCCCCTCTCTCTTTCTGTTTCTTTCCCTTCCCTTTCCCCCTCTCTCTTTTTCTCTGTCCCTCCCCTTTCTTTCTCTTTCTCTTTCTGTCTTTCTCTCCCTTTCTCTGTCCTCTTCTTCTCTCTCTCTCTCTCTCTCTCTCTCTCTCTCTCTCTCTCTCTCTCTCTCTCTCTCTCGTCAGCACACCACAGGATGTTTTTGAACTGTTTTTTTATATGTCATGTTTGTCACTCCCCTCTTTCAAAATGTTTTCTTTCTCAGCTCCACTTCCCCACTTGACCTCAGACGATGTTGACAAAGCCTTGCAAAACTCTCCGCGGTTAATGCATGCCCGTAACACAGGTAAGCAGGCCTGCGGCCCCGCACCCGCATTGCTCCCACCCCGCCCGACCTGCAGCCTTAACGCTTCTTGCCTCAGCTGAGATTCAGTTGTCTTAAAGCTGCTCAAATCGTTTTCGGGCCACCAGGTGGCATCAGTGAGCACCTGCAGCACAGAGCCGCGTAGGCCTACTTACACACAGATTTTAAAGTCTGTTGCTTCACTGCAGAATAAGGTGGAGCAAAAGGCTATTTTGTGGCCAAGAGAAGCTACAAGTTTTATTACTTTTGTTCTGCAGGGCCTTTTCTTCTGATTTCTTCTGGTGGCTTGAAACTCCAATCGTCAGCTTTAATGCAGTTAATCAAGCGCTTTGCTAGTGCTCTCTTCTGCTGTTCTCGAGTTTTAGGATGTGCCCTTTTTGGCTCTGTTCCATTTGTTCCTTGGTTGAAAATGATCTATATGTATGTATATGTAAACCAGGGGTGTCCAATCTTATCCACAAAGGGCTGGTGTGGCAGGTTTTCATTCCAACAAAGCAGGACTGCACACGATCAGTTGTTTGAAGGCTATGCAAATGATTAAACAAGTGGAATCTGTTGTGATCCAGCTCGTTTGCAGCCATACCGGCCCTTTGTGGATAAGATTGGACATCCCTGATGTGTATATATATGTGTGTGTGTGTGTGTGTGTGTGTGTGTGTGTGTGTGTGTGGAAAAAGTCAGAGATCACCAATAATTTGATTAAATTGATTAAATAATAAAATGTGGATGATTCTGGGCTTAAATAGAAGAGAATCCATTGCACAAAGATAAGGAAGCTTCCAAAACTGGACTTTTTCACTCCTAACAACCGTGTAAGACCTGGTAGACACAATAACACTGCCCCATCAGATAAACAGTACTTTGAGGGAGAGGAGAAAATCAAGCTGCTTCAGATCTGAAAACATCCACGGGTGTTTCTGTCCATCCTTCCACTGAGAGAAGGCTCGACACTCTGAGTCTGAAAGGATGAGTTGCTGCCAAGAAGCCATTTCTGAGAAAAGGAAATAGACAAGTTTGCAAATCAGTCAAAGTGCTCTCACAACAATGGACTGACCACCCCAGAGTCCAGACCTCAACATCACAGAATGAGTTTGGGATTATTTGGATCGTGGGACGCAGAAAATGCAACTAATTTTTTTTTTCTTTGGCTGTTTTGACTGGATATTAAATGAATAAAAGGTGGTCTCTGACTTTTGCACAGCGCTGTGTGGAAAGATTCACGCTGATCATATTCATTAGAATCTTCTTCTTTAGGAGGTGCAAGCTTCATCTTCCCCAATACCCCTGTCTACCCACCTGACACCCCCCGGGCCCCCGCTAGACCAGGTCAGTCCTGACACTGCTTTACCTTCCCTACCAGTATTAGAGTATATTACAAAAACATACTGTATTACTGATGAGATATTAGTGGGTGACAACGTTTAAATGTTGACTAGAAAATGTGAGCCCTTCTTTTTAAAAGGTCATTCACTGTGAATATTTAAACATTGCTGTATTTTTTCCGCGTTGTGGAGTAAAGCACTCCACTGCTCCTTACTTCAACCACAGAGGTCAACCACAGAAACTAACCCAGCCCTCAGCCTACACACACACACACACACAACACACACACAGCTACTGCTCATGTCCACCCACAAAAACACACACATATGCACATACTGATACTGCACACACACCCTCTAGTGGACACAGTGTGAACTGCATGTCAATGTGTTCTATTATAAGGGATAAACAAAATAATGGCTTTACACTCACTGACTGTTATTATGATTATGTTAATTGGGTGAGGTGGGGGGGTCATTCTCAGCACTACCGGAGCACTGACATGTTAGTGGAATGGTAGCATGTTTTGTGCTAGTATGAGTGTATCTGTACTAGTGGTGGTCCTACGGTGGTCCCTTTTTTTAGGAGAGTAGAGGCCGGTTGCTAAACTGCACAGCCAAAGATGGGCTACAGTCAGGAATTATAAGCCAGCAAAGTGTACATACATGGTGTTTCTGATAAAAACTCATACTCTGATAAGTCCAAGTACTATAATAAGTACTAGTATTGCATGTGGTGTTTTAATCCTAGAATGCATGACCCAAAAAAGTATATAAATGCAATATCCGCTATGGTAATTTTTTTTATATATATAAAGATAGACAATGATAAAAAAAAAAATCTATTTAGAACTAGTAGACTAAATAAAATGATCCATCTGCAAGGATGAGTAATCATATAAAGTCATATCTAAAAGTCACTATCATGTTTGATTAATCCATGGAATATCAAGGGATTTAACATTCTTATTGAGAAAACGTATAAAAAAATACCACGTTGAGTCAAAATTCCATAGGAAATGCATAGGTGTCATTTTGACCCCCTTTACGATGACTTGGGTTAGAGATTTTTCGGAACCTGTGAGAGCAAGAAATATGGAATATCGGAAGAAAACCTTTGTCGTTTTTCAGTTTTTGACATAATTTGAAAATACCGGTTACCCTTTACATTGTATGCACATTTCGTGATGAATGGACATTAAAATTAAAGTATGTTTGGTAACACTTTACTGTAGGGTACTATTCCTACATAAGCATGACATAGCCCAACATAAATGTTTATAAATGCCTGTTCCAATAGGCATCATCTGTCCTAAAGACTACTTTGATCAAAACTGGCAAATGTAACCTTTATAGTGAAAAATGCCTATTGGAATAAGCATTTATACAGGCTTATGTCAGGTGTCATGACAAGCTTATGTAGGTGTCATAAAGCCTTATGACCAGTGTTACCATATGTTTTTACCTTCCCCTGTAAAGTTATCATTTCGGAGATATGGTTTTCCTCCGACAACAGCAAAATGTTAGGCTCTCAAACGGGATTTTTGAGGAATACATGAAATGTCAAGGAATTCATTGTTTATATTGATAATCTAATCCACAAAATCACACCCTAGTGGGTACGTTTGAGCCCCTATTAGACATTCTAGGGTTAATTACTTTGTATACTCTCTGATAGATTTGGCTTATGAAGCCGCCAGACGATCTGCATGGCCACCTCAATCAGCAGCGGTCAATAAAGGTAAAAAAGTGAACCTGTTTTTTCTCTGGTCACTGAGTGTGAATCCTGGAGTGATGTGAAAATGCTTCTGGAGTGATATGTGTCTGCACACTGCTGGTTTTGCCAGTTGCTAAAATGACTGAAATCTGGCAGATGGTGCTGCTGCATTTTAATGCTGTTTGCTGATGAGCAGTTAATTTAATGTGGAACTCACTAACAAGTTGCTGTAGCTGGTATGCCTGGTGTCTGGCAGTGACAGTAACGCTGTGAACTCTTTGTGTGAATGTGTGTGTGTGTGTGTGTGTGTGTGTTAGTCTCACAGTCCTCACCAGCCATTGTCACCAAAACAGAGGAGCAGAGGCCACAGCTTGGTGAGAATCTCACAAAATCTTATTTAGCGAAACGTATGTCAGTTGAAAGCTGGGATGGGATATGATGAAATATTCACGCAATCATAAATTGTGCAATGCAGTGTCCCAGTTTTTACAGTCTTGCAGTAGTTTTTATTTCACCACTGATCTGAGGCCCTATTGTCTAACTAATCTAACATATATCTGTGTTACTATGACTTTTAATAATAATTTTATAGTGTGAATAATTAAACGCGCTCTTATCTGTGCTCTCCTGCTGTCTGTCAGATCCATATCAGGTTTTGGGACCCACAAGTAGCAGGTTGGCAAACCCAGGTGAGCCACAGTCCTGACTTACACTGTGAAGTTAATGTGTTGTGGTGATGATGACATGTGCTGATATAAAAACGTAATACCATTATAACGACCTGATCTTTTATCACAATCCCTCGGGTTCATTACTGGATCATTCTATATCTAATCTCTTGAATTTAATAGTTTTCCCATGAGGCCCACTTATGATGTTTGTGTAGGTTTGTGTCATAAATATAACAACTTTAAAATATAAAAACTTGTCAGAAATAGTCATGATTAATTTTTACATGTCACTTTCCATCCTCTATTCATCCTTTAGAATTAAACAGGTTGTTTTTAGGACTGTTGTATGTAAATGATCTTTGTTCTGATTTACTGCCCTGTATTTTACCTAGTGCATAATGCAGTCCAGGCTGAAACACTCCTTATACACCAATCAGGCATAACATTAAGACCATCTCCTTGTTTCTACCCTCATTGTCCATTTTATCAGCTCCACTTACTATATAGGTGCACTTTGTAGTTCTACAGTTACAGACTGTAGTCCATCTGTTTCTCTGCATACTTTGTTAGCCCCTTTTACCCTGTTCTTCAGTGGTCAGGACCCCCATGGACCCTCACAGAGCAGGTACTATTTGGGTGGTGGATCATTCTCAGCACTGCAGTAACACTGATGTGGTGGTGGTGTGTTAGTGTGTGTTGTGCTGGTACAAGTGGATCAGACACAGCAGTGCTGCTGGAGTCTTTAAACACTGTGTCCACTCACTGTCCACTCTATTAGACACTCCTACCTTGTCAGTCCACCTTGTAGATGTAAAGTCAGAGACGATAGCTCATCTGCTGATGCACAGTTTGTGTTGGTCATCCTCTAGTCCTTCATCAGTGGTCACAGGACGCTGGTGGCTGGATATTTTTGGTTGGTGGACTATTCTCAGTCCAGCAGTGACACTGAGGTGTTTAAAAACTCCAGCAGCACTGCTGTGTCTGATCCACTCAGACCAGCACAACACACACTAACACACCACCACCACGTCAGTGTCACTGCAGTGCTGAGAATGATCCACCACTCACCACAATAGTACCTGCTCTGTGAGGGTCCATGGGGGTCCTGACCACTGAAGAACAGGGTAAGCGGGGGCTAACAAAGTATGCAGAGAAACAGATGGACTACAGTCTGTAACTGTAGAACTACAAAGTGCACCTATATAGTAAGTGGAGCTGATAAAATGGACAATGAGCATAGAAACAAGGAGGTGGTCATAATGTTATGCCTGATCGGTGTATTTTTAAAACTTTTAAAACGATGTTTACACACTACATCAAACGTTTTTATTTAAAACGTGAAGGAAATTTGTTTTTCTATGAGATTGGGGTCTATAATAAGAAGTTACTACTGGTAAAATATTTGATACCTTTTTATCTACTTTCTGATAATTTAATCTACATTGCACATTATTATTGTACAAAACAACAAAATGATTTGCGCAGTAACGTGTATAATGGTGTGTTTTTTTTCCGCAGGCTCAGGTCAGATCCAGCTGTGGCAGTTCCTGCTGGAGCTGTTGTCAGACAGCTCCAACTCCAGTTGCATCACGTGGGAGGGCACCAACGGCGAGTTCAAGATGACGGACCCGGATGAAGTGGCGCGGCGCTGGGGCGAGCGCAAGAGCAAGCCCAATATGAACTACGACAAGCTGAGCCGCGCGCTGCGCTACTACTACGACAAAAACATCATGACCAAAGTGCACGGCAAACGCTACGCCTACAAGTTCGACTTCCACGGCATCGCTCAGGCCCTGCAGCCGCACCCGCCCGAGCCATCTGTCTACAAGTACCCTACGGACCTACCCTACATGAGCTCCTACCACGCCCACCCGCAGAAGATGAACTTTGTGTCCCCTCACCCCCAGGCGCTGCCTGTCACATCGTCCAGCTTTTTCGCCGCACCCAACCCCTACTGGAGCTCGCCCTACCCCGGCCCGCGCCACCCAGCCGCCCACATGCCCTCCCACCTGGGCACCTATTACTAGACTGGAGAAATGGGGAAGGAAAAAACATCTCACCTGAGTTCAACTGGAGCGCCCCCCCCCCCAAACGCTAAAACGGGCAAACGGGCAAACGGGGGAAAACTGAGCCCGCTGAGCCAAGCGCCACTACCGGAATCATCCAGGTGCAGAATTAAAACAGGAGACTCGAGGGAACTGAGGAAATGTACAGTAATTGTCTCACAGGGCTGGGGGAGGTAGGGAGGGGGAGGCGCACCATAGCAAAAAACTAGTTTGAATTTGGGATGTTGCATGTAATGTTTAGACCAGGGGTGCATCGAATTTACTAGATTCAGACGTGTACATCATTTCCACTTGAATAAATTGTAAACATTAGCACAATTATTGGCCAAAGAAGGTAAACTGAAAATTGTGTTGACAAACATATGCAGTTCTGTGCAAAAGTCAAAGACCACCCCTTATTTACACTCGAAAGGTGTGTTGTCTGCATAGAGTAACACACAGGGGAAGCCACGATTCTGCTGAAGTAGTACTCTTTTATCAGCACCAGGCAGAAAGGCTCATAAACACGACCAAAGAGCAGGCAGGTCACCTCTAGCTATACAGTTCCACTCAATGGTAAACACAACCCACTCTATCAAACCCCACTCCACCACACAGAATAACACAGTAAACACATACCACATACCTTTAACTGACTATCAGCAACATGAACAACATTAAGGGCCATTTTTAGGGGAGTGTGCACCTTCCGTGAGGCTCTTTGCATGGCCCTCTGTATGGTCACGCCTCCCAAGCCTCTCACTGCCAGTAGCGGGATGCTACAATGTATTTAACAGAAAACTACACAGAAGCCTCAACAACTTAATCTAATTTAGTTTGTCAGTATTTAGTTTGTCACTTCTTTTTGGGAGACTTGTTTTCAGTCTTTTAAAGAAATCTGCAGGGATATTTTTCCACACCTCCAAAGTTCAGTCTTAGAAGTTGGTTTCTGTAGTGATTCGGTCATGTTGACGTCTGGGCTCTGGGGCAGCCACCAAAGTCTCAAGGATGAAAGCTTTAAGTGCTGTTATCTGATAGTGACCGTTTTGATGGTCTAACAGGTCTTGCACGGTTGCTAGGAGTCTTCACTACAGAGCTCTCTCTTTATCTTTAGTTCCAGTTTGGAAGCTCCTTTTTTTTTTTAAACTTATTTTCCTTTGACTTTCCTCTGTCTTATGCACTTAGATTACTTTATATCTAATCTGCTCAGAAATATCTCCTGAAAAATAAATAGCTTGGGCTTAAAGGACTTTTTCAGTGGAAATAAAGAAATACAGAGTGGTCGCTGACTTTTGCACAGAACATATTTTATCAGTGTGGCAATGTTGTGTGCATTTGGATCATGTACTTTTCAGTGTGGTTCGGACTCTGAATAGTGCAGTGTAGTTTGGGGTCTAAAGGACTATGCAAAAAGCAATGGCAAATTTGACTGCAGATGCACTGGCCGCATAACACACGTCAGTTTCTTTGCCTTTGGCCACAGTGCAGCCCTGGTCCAGACTACGGTCCAGATGAACGTCAGCAGCAGGTCATTATAAGAATGTGAAAGCGCCAATTAGCAAGTTACATTCATGTAAAAAGGGCTTTTAATTTACCAAAATGAAAAAAAAAACAGGTGCATGAACAGTTATGTATTATTATATATGTTTTAAAAGTATTAAACTACCTTATTTTGAAAATGGAAATGTTAGAGTGCAGAGAACGAGTTAGGAAGGTGTATATGAAGATAAAAAGATGAAGGAGGGGCTAAAGGAAGAGAGCGAAAGCTACAGGAAAGCGAAACGTGGATCGAGGTCAGACGGAAAATGCTGAGTATTAGTCAGGAAAGCAGTGGAGGGAACATAAGGCGTTGCAGTCATTAAGTATTATTGCTTTGGATGTACATTGCCATGTTTATCAGTATTATACTACACAGTAGTTCATATGGCATTATAGAGAACAAAGAAGGGACATTCATTTGCCTGTTCATGTCGAAATGGGAAGAACCTTGAAAATGACGCATCTTTGTTTTGCTATGTAGAAAACTGGAAAGCAAACGATTCTTTAAGTGTTTTTAAATGACCTCAGACCTTTTTAGACAGAAGTGGATTTTTAAAAATCAGTGCCTTATGGAAGACGTTCCTCACACAGCCATGAAGGTTTTGCCAAAGTACCATTTTTTTTGTGTTATTATTGTTATTTTCCGAGTCGCGAACGCTGTGCGTTTGTCAGATTGAAGTATGCAATTCAGTGCTATATTTCTTTTTATAAGACAGATATATAACTTATGCATTTAAACACTACGAGTTGATCTCAGCCAGCCAAAGACAGACATTTTTATGATAGATTTAGAATAAAAAAAAAAAATAAGACGTGGACCAAAGTTGGCAATTGAACAATTGTGGCCTTTGAACTTTAAGCTCTATATACGACTGTTTACAAGTGCAAGCTATATGCGCTAGTGTAAGATTTATTGTTTGTGTGCAAGCTGGTCTGGTATGGCATTCAGGCCGGGCTCAGTGACAGCAGGATTTACAGTTTGAAAAGGAAAACTCTGTAAAATCTCTGTCCACTGAGCACCTGGGCTGATGCTCTGAGATTGCTGACAAAACGAAGAAAACATATACTTTCATAAATTATATGATTTTCTACTGAGTCAATTTAATAAACTATTTTCAAACCAAACTGCTTTTCTCTCCGTGTGGAAAGTCTCATTGCTGTTGCATAGCATTCTGCTCAGAAACAGAAACCATCACTTTCTCTGTTGCCACAACACACACACTCTCTTTCTCTGTGTCAGACTGACAGACTGAGCGTGCTCAGAGTGTGCCCATATGTTGCCACAACAAAGCCAGAAACATAAGATCAGTTCAGAACAGACTGAGGATACATGAAAAATAGGATATTGCAATGCAATGTATAAATAAATATATGTAGTACTGTGCAAAAGTCTTATGTGCCTAAGATAAAAGAGTCTTTGCCACTAGAAAGTCTACATTGACATCAGAATAAATACAAACCTAAACACATTAAAAAGTAACAGAATTATGTTTTTTATAAAAAAGTAGTTGTAAACTAGTTAAGATAAAAGTTAAGATAATTAGATAAAACATTGATCAGCAAAACCAGGTATTAAAATCACTACTTATCATATTGGTGTTAATATTACATATATATGTAATATGTAAAATATGTGTGTAATGTAAAAAGTTTTGCACAGCACTATATGCATAAAATATTTCAAATATACACAAAATTTCCATTTAATGAACTGGTCATTGTTCTGGAATTCTATACAGTAAATACAGTGAGTTCTAACTACGTTATACATCAATTAGTTCCGGCCACGTAAGCTGATTGGTTGACCATTGGTTCACCATAACATCATGCTTTTTTCACAAACACTGTATCCCTCCGCTGAGACTTTGACAGCTGTAGGAGACGCTCAATCCATTTGAATGTTTTTACTTCTTACTTTGCCACAAACAGAAAATGGACACTTTTAAGATCACATCTGACCGACAGCCGATTTGGTCAGACTCTGAAGATGAGATGACACTAAATTTCCAAACTGTCATCACCACTGAGCAGCTTTTCAGTCGGCAGCTGTGACAGAAGAACAGCTAAACTGTAAGCTGCTTTACAGTCTGGCAGGAACAAAACAACATTAATATTGATCTGGCAAAAATTGACAAAACTGAGCTAAACTTGATATTGTGGCAGTTTTATGGCTCAGTCCAAACTACAAAAGGTGAGGCTTACAGCAGACTGTGCAGCGAGTGAGCGGAGCTGCTTGTTAAGGAACTATAATTTGGCGGAAGGAACTGCGAACATTAAAACATATTAAACGCAGCGTTCACGGCCCAGTTTATTAATTTATTACTTTATTTATTTAACTGTTGTATAAAAGCAATAAAACACTCGAGGTTGTGTGTTTTCACGAATAACATCATGGCTGTGATGATCTACGGCGACCAAATCACAGCCGTGATGTTATTTTGCGACAACACGCTCCCTCTCGTGTTCTATTGCTTGAATATAAATAACCACATAACCGTGCAGCCTACTATATTTAGACATTCAAAAAATAACATTGCAATTCTTTTGCTAGTACAGTTTGCTAATCACTACAGCCTCATCATAGTAGACATTTACACTACTTTGATTTGAAATATTAATTTTATATTAAACATTAATATTTTATATTTTATATTAAAAACATAATATACACAATGTGGATTTAAATATTACAGACTGTTCACCAAAATGCATTCTTAAATGTTGTATTCAGTATTTCAAGAATTCTGTGAAAAAGTAGTGACTAAAAGGATAAACAATGAACTGTAACTATTTCCGAATAACCTTTGAATTACATTGATTTCATTCTAACTGTGTGCAGCTTTCCCAGTAATGTTAGTCTTACTCCATCATTCTGGATGCATCTAACATCTCTAACTCTTTATTCCAAGTGTCGTACACTCTCAGAAATAAGGGTATAAAACTGTCACTGGGGCAGTTCCCCTCTTGTTACTTGGGTGGGACCCTCAAGGGTACATCTCAGTACCTTTAGTCAGGGAACATAACTGTACCATAATCCACTGAAATGATATTTTCTAAGTTGTATTGACTCCACACACCCCGTCTCGTCTCCAGGCTTTTATTAAGTTGTTCTGTTTTAAAACATTAGATTATGAAAACGTACAAATATGTACTTTTCCACTGGACAAACTTATTTAAGGTACCCAATTGGACCTTTAAACCACTGTAGTACCTTTGAGGTACATTTACACCGTTTGTACCTTGATAAACAAAAAACGTACCTGCACAGAACCTTTATTTCTAACAGTATATTAGTTATATGAAACCTGTGAAGTTGCACAGGACTTGTGTACAATCATTTTGTACTCTTGTCTGCAACCAAATTGATTTATATATTATTGCAAACACTGATTACAAAGTTTTGAACAGCATTTCCAAATTTTTGAATGCTAGTTTGTGTAAGTAGTAGACACACACTGTATCACCACAGAAGTGGCTGATCATTTAGCCTTTATTATTCTATGGTCCTGATATCTGAGGCACCATCCTGTGTTTGGTAGGTCATCACTGAAAACCTGAAATCAAGCGCTGAACACTTACACCAGCGATGACCCGTACAACCTTTAAACCTCTGATGGCATGTGTTCTGCAAACCACTTGTCTTTTGTTTGCAACATAAATATTTATCATTCCTCAAAGTTAACACACCACCTCAGGTTTAAATACGAGATCTAACAGTGTCCAATGTTTGGTTTGCACACTTTTTATTTAATACTTGATACACCTTCCAGATTAATGTGGTAATAAGGGGGGAGAGCCGGGCACAACCTAACATTCTGGTTTTGGATAAATAATTAAATTATTTTAAGACGAAGTGTGTGTATATATACACACACAAGCAACCTACACCTGTATCTCTGATACAAGTGTTTCCAGCACTTAGCATTTGTGAACAAATAATCCAAAAGCAAAGTGCAAATGTTTCAGCTAACTTCATAGGTGAGGTCAACTCTAACAGACTGAGGAGACGGTTGTAATAGTCCCTAAAACATTTGGTAATTCAATGCAAAACACAGACAATTTAATACACAGTGACGTGTTGTTTGAATCAGGTGAGCTGTCTGACCTAAATGCATAAAAATATTTGGTAGCACTTCCTATGAATCCTCTATTCAAAGTACTTTATAAATGTCATGTAACAATGGTATATGGCATATGTAATACATTTTAATGTCAGGTTTCATAATGTGCTATAATATCTGTTCATAAGAACACTGTAAACATGAATGTTATAATGCACTATAACACACTAAAACAAGCTTCTGGTATATTTTCTGCATCACAACAGAGCCAGACGTAAACATTTGTGGGGTATAATCACTTCTGGGACATGGGAGAAGATACTGTATGGAGTGCGAGAACAAGGGCTGATTTTTATAAAAATAAGTGATTTATTTTAAGCATAACTTTCATTTGTATGGTGAACTTGATAGAGCTTGTTTTTGGTTAACTGAAAATTGTAATGACAGTCTAGCTGGTTACAGGGGCTAGACTTTGTTAGCCAGTAGATAACAACCGTAAATGGTAGCTGCCTTGTTGCAAACTACGTCCTACACAAATTACTAAGCTGATTGTCTTTTATTACCGGTTTAATACACACATAAAACCTGTAAAGAGCTCCTATAAGGTCCAAAAAGGTATTATGTGCTGAAATTAAATTTCCTTTACATTTTAAAAAGCATTTAAAAAACAAAGCCTGTAATGACCTGGCAAAAAGCTCTATAACATGTTCTTATGAACAGATATTACATTGCATTATGTGACCTGTTGTTAGGAAGTCATATACTCTTGCTTTATAAAATGTTATGCATGCAATTATAACTACTTAAGAGCAATTATATAAGCTCATGCCCAGTTTTATCAGATATTCTGTATGCCATGTAAAGCTTAATAAATGCATTTATAATGCATTGTGCATACAAGATTCATGGGAAGTGTGTGTTAAGTATTTAAAATGTTCAAAGTAAGGACATAAAAAAATAAATATGATCAGTAAAAAGAGGCTGAACAACAAATTTATTTTTGATTTTGACCACAAAGTAGAAGAGCAAATATAAATATAATATTTTTTATTTACATGACATCTGTAGTGTGTTTTGGTAACACTTTCTATGAATGTCACCTTTGTAAGCATCTATAAACACATTCATAACATGTTATAATGCATTCATAAGACATTATAAACATAGCTATAAATATTTATAAAAATGCACTATACGTTAGAGCCATGTTTATTATGCTTTGTGAATTGTTAACATAATACATTATAAGTATTGATCATAACAAATTATAAGTGCTCATAAGTGGTATTTGTCCACTCTAAGTAAAGTGAAGCGTACTGTACTAAAGCCTCCTCCAGTGTTAAGAGTGAGGCTTCAAGTTGAAGTATTTACTGAAGGATTTACTGAAACACTAAAACATACATAATAAAGCACATTACAGGCTTCAAATGTCAGAGTTTAAACTAGAGCTGCCATCAGTGTTTAACCCAATGTGGGAAAGTTAATGTACACCACCGTTAGCTTGGTATTTGTCTTTACTTTATGCTTTCCAAGCTGGGACTGACTTCTTTGGCACTGACATTATAGCATGTTATTAAGACTATAATGCATTATATTAACAACTAATCATGTATAATAAACATGGCTATAAAGTGTAATTCAGTGTAATTCTTTTTTATAAATATTTATAATGTCTTATGAATACATTATAACATGTTATAAATGTGTTCATAGATGCTTACAAAGGCGACATTCATAGAAAGTGTTACCTGTGTTTTTAATTAACCTGTGCACAAAACGTCCAAAACATGAACTGTTTGAATTTAAGTGGGTATGGACTTCTCTTATTGGTAACTTTGGGGGGACTAGTTGTAACATTGTGTTAAAACTAACTCCGCCATGTGGAGGCTGTACTTTATCCTGGTTAGCTCTCGCTGTGAGTCGTTTACATGCTTCAAAACATTGTTGTATAGAGCAACCGAGAGGGTGATTGAAATAATATTGATATGAATTCTGTGATCACTGTCAAAATGATTCTAAGACAATACAACAATATACGTAAAAGCATGTTCTACTTGAACCTGTTCAACTACATCAAATATCCATGTTACATTTTACCTAGTGTTAGTTTGTGCCCTTCTGTCCCCTACACAGTTCTGGACACAGATCTGGTCTATTCATTCATTCTAATGATTCTCATCTCCTGTTTTAGAATTCTTAGGTGGTTGTTCCAAACCAGTGATATGTAATTATTCCCTGACTTAACACTTAATCTACCTAACCAATGGATTACAAAAGCCTTTCCTTAGCTGGATCAGGTGTATTGGGGCAAGAAATGGTTGAAGCTGGACAGTGGGTCCTCCGGAGCAGAATAAAGAAACATCAAACTAGAATTAGCTTAGTTCAGAGTCTTTCCCCATTATTTCGTAATCACCTTACTCCGCTACACCTGCACTTGGCAATGCCCATGTCCATTCTACCCATGCTTCCTCCATCCTTTCACTCTTTCCTGTACTCTTCCTCCAGCTGGAGCTTTTCCATCACCGACTTCTGAAGCAGTGAGGAGTCACTGCTCTCCTGGACCTTATCGAAGTAGTCAAAGTCTGTGATGTACCCGCCCCCAGGTGTGCTGAACAGCAGGGGCATAAATTCGTAACCCCAACGAACTTCCTGAGGAAGGTAGGAAGTGCGGCTCTGGCAGGTGGCGGCGGTGGACTCCATGGTTGCATTGAGGGTTACCACCAGCTCAAAGTCTCTGGTCTTCAGGCTCTCAGCTGTTAAGCTGACCAGAGGGCTGCTCTCATCCAGCACATGGTAGAAGGTAAGGGGCAGAAGGAGGAAAGGACACTCCTGGCTGGAGTCCAGCTGGAAGTCCACAGTCTCTTGGTGAAGCAGGATCTTCTCTCCTTCCTCAGTTACATAAGGGGACAAGAGCTTCCCAGACAACTGGCACTGGATCAGAAGGCTCTTCCTCATGTTGGCCACCCGCACCATCAAGCACAGCTTGCCCCGGTGCCTGCAGACTACCGCCGACTGGCTGAACATGATGGTCTCGGCCCGCTTCTTGGGCCGGGCCAGCTTGGCCAAGAAGGCAGCAGTCACAAAGATTTCAGCAAGACCTGTGAAGACCAGCTGCGCCACCAGAGTAAAGATAGCCATGGGGCATTCCTCAGAGATGTGGCGGAAGCCGTAACCGATGGTGGTCTGAGACTCCAGGGAGAAAAGGTACGCCCCGGTCAGAGTCGCCACATTCATCACACAAGGCATGTGGTTGGACTCAGGTGCCTGCTCCAAATCCCCATTGCTCATGGCAATGAGGTAAAAGAGGACTCCAAAAATGAACCAGGTGCCCAAGAAAGTAGAAACAAAGAGGGTGAGCTTGTATCGCCACTTCATGTCCACCACTGTTGTCCAGATGTCGTGCAGGTAGAGCTTCACCATGCCCTCCACGTTGTCAATCCGCACACTGCTGCGCCCATCCTTGGACACCAGGCGCCGCCGGACAGCTGCACTCATCTTGGGGAGTTAATATACACGTAAGGTTCAACAAAGGCTCAGCCCAGACCTTTCTGCTTTGATCCGGTAGCAATTAGACAAACTTTCTGCAATGAGAAAAGAATAGTCACGACAGCAACGCTTGTGAAATCACTTTCACACTGACACAAATTGGCATGACTAAACAAAAAACACAGGCTTAGATTTCACATCTATGCTTTCACATAAAACAGTCACTCACCATGAATAAAATCCACCCTAAATGGGTTTTAGGCTCACTTGGTTTTCTCTTTATCTTTATTCCAAAGCTAACTTCACCTGATGAAACCAACTGATCATTTCAATGAGCAAAGAGATACACAGAGAACTCAAGCCCTAGTCAAAACACATTGGTATCATTAGTCTTGTGAATTTCATTAAATTGCAAATAAAACACCTACACAACGTCTTAGGTTTAAACCCTTAGCCAAACTTTCAATAGAATGATTGATGTGTTTAATAACAAGACAATAGGAGCCTGATAAAATCCTTAAGACCAAAAACACTTAAGTTTCTTCTCTGTTACTTTTCTTTGGTGTGTTTTCTTTCTTTTGCTGTTAATCATCAATTATGCAATGTTAGAAATTAACAAGGCTGTCCGCTTATGTAACATCGTCTTCAAAATCAGAAATACAAGCTAACTATAGTGCTTAATAAATCGTAAAGAGAATAAGCACTTACTTCTCAGTTCCTGTCCTGTCTCAGGTGTTTCTCCGATTGTGTCTACTCGGTCACTTTGTAAGGCGAAACCGGAGGGCTTTCACCTCCCCTGATGAATTTCAAAATGCCCTTGGTTTCTCTATTGTCCTTGCTTATGTTCCCCCGAACTCCAACACAATTGATATTGAGACTGGTTAATAAGAACAAAGAGAGGGGGGTGAAAAAACTACATTGAAAAGCATCCACCTGTGAGGCAGGTTTTCTTAGGAACTCCTCCCTCGTCCATTCTCTTCATAGCGACAGGCGAGATGAATGCGAAAAGGGCTGTGCTGTGCTGCCCTATTTCAGACTGTTTCCACTCCAAACACACTGATATAGAGACAACAGGAGACTTAAACTCATATCTAGGCTCCCTTTAGTATGGCTGTTACAAAAAACAGTTATGGTCTTACAGTCTTTCCTTAGATTACAAGCCGTAACTCTAGAACACAGGCAGTCTTTATACACCATTAGCCAACCTGTGAAGGTTAAAGAGGCAACCAGGCTGAGCTTGGCACCTTCAGTTCAGTGTCAGTCTGTGTCAAGCTGCCTTATCCTGTTTCTAATTAAACTGCTCTATCAGAGTTCACACCTTGCCTGCACTCTCAGTGGCGGCATGTTGCAGTGCAATGCAATTACAAAGTAAAAGTTCAACACAAAACAGGCTAAAATCAACGCAGACAGTTCCTGTAGCTGAGGTTTTTTGATTAGTCTATGAATAAGCCAGATCATAGTGTCACAGATTTAAAGCCTTCTTTATTTTGACCACCAAAAAAGAACAGTAACAGTCCTTGCTTTGATAAACTATAGACGGCAGCAGGTTTAAAAGTTAAACCTTTGTTAATATTTGTTCAGATAATCTTGCTGGGACTTGTTGGGTCTAAACTCCTCACAGGGAGCTGCGGAGAGCAGTGACCTTCTGCTGTATGTGGAGGTCAGATGGCTATTAGACTTTGTTATTAGCCTCAAGCTGCCGTGCCCCTGTTATGGAGGTGAATAGGCCAGGGAAATTTAAAAATTCTGCGTGATTCAGTCATTGAGATGTAAACATTGGGTTATTTAGTGGTTTGATGTGAAATTGTTCATTGTAGAGAAACTTGTTTGCTCTGATTTCTTTACAGTGGTGGTGATAAGAACCAGCGAATACAACGCCTACAGTGCAAAGAGCCATTTTATTTCTGAAATTCAAAAATCCTTTTGAATTGTATGTAAGTAGTATTGATGATGGTGAAATAGTGTTAAATCCATAAAAAACAAGTTTTCTATTGTAATGGGTTGGCCTGGTTACACCCTGCATATACCATTTTAAATATATATATATATATATATATATATATATATATATATATTTTAAGCTAAAAAATCATCACAAAACGGTTGTACAACAATGTGTCAGGCATCAGCGATTTCATGTAATAACCTTTCTGTAAGGGAGCTTTAGGAGCCATAAAACACTATAGACATCTGCTTCCTATCACCATCACTGTGAGCAGTTCTGAGTTGGTAGGCCTCTTTAGAACGGAACATTTCTGTGCAAAGCACTCTGAATGACTTTGTTTGCATCCTAATGATTGAATTATGTGGAAATTTTGAAACACATGGTGGAATTCCCCTTTAAAACCTCTGGCCAAATAGGTAGAAAGTGGAAAGCTGGAGACATGGTGGTTCTTTTTACTGTCTCTGGAGGATAGCAAGGCTATCTTCTTTTTTCTATCTTTCTTTTTTCTTCATATCAGTCCCAAAAGGCTCAATGAGACTGTCACCTGACACATCATGCTCAGTGGGTGAGGAAAGTTACAGATTTGTAACTGAAGGTTAATGAATAATGTAAGCAAACATTTTAATGGCCTGCAAGGTACCGTTATCCAGCCACACAAGCACACACACGCACACACACACACACACACACACACGTTCACTAGTGCATGCACAATTAATTCAGAAACACAAACACACATACTGTGTAACTCAAAGCCGCCTCATACACCACTACTCATCTCTTGCAAGTAACAGAAAAATTCGGAAAGAACACCACACTGTTCTCACTCATTAAATCCATCCTCAACCAAATGTTGCAAACTACAGGCTCATCTCACTCCTTCCATTTTTTTGTTCAAGGCTATATGACAAATCAGAGTTACTTCAAAACAGAAACCAACTTACTTCCAGGTGGATAACGCAGGTAGCGCTGCGCTGGTACAAAAGGATTTTGTACTAATACTGAGATTTAAAATTTAACATGATATTGAAAAAACAGAAATAGTTTGTTAATGTCATATAATCATGAACATGACCCAGCCATACATTTCAATGCAGGGCTTAATAAAGAAACATTAACACTGTAAACATTTACTTTGTAAAAACAAGAACTTACCCAGACTCTAGAGCATCTAATCAGTGGTGGACAGTAACTAAGTAAATGTAATTCGTTACTGTACTTAAGTAGTTTTTTCCTGTATCTGTACTTTACTGAAGTATTTCCATTTTGGGTGACTTTTACTTTCACTCCACTACATTTCTAAGTCAAATATCTTAATTTTACTCCACTACATTATAAAAAAATCTGTTTCTTTTTGGCTTAAGTGTGTATAAAAATGTATCATGTCAAAACAAAAGAATGGTGAAGCAGCACACCAATCAGGACACAGCGCACACTTTGTTTTGAGCTTGTTTTGACCTGTTGGTCATACCGACCCAGTGCAGCACACAGTTCAACGTCAGTGCAGCAGCGTAACCTTTTGGGAGTGTCTATTCAACATAAATGATGAACTAACCTAACTTCATGTAAATAGACCACAATATAGAAATATGTACTCATATGCAGTTGTGACTGGTTTCTTTTTTCTGAATTTATACAAACACTATTTCATTTTATAGTAGATTTGTTTTTTGCTAGTTCATGTTTATGAACAGAGACCTACAGATGCAGTTTAGTAAAGGAAAACTCTTTTGTGAACATGAGTTTAAAGTTTTTATTAAACTTAAACTTGTAACTAAGTTGCAAATAAATCTAAATAAAACTTTAAACTGCTTGTTTGCAAAAAGTTATTTCAGAGCCACTCGGTTCTACCTAATGGAAACTGTTTGCCTTCAGTGTTTTGTGCTTTTGGTAATTTTTAAACTATTAAAAGATTGGTTGTCCAAGAGTGACACTGGAGTATTTTCACCTAAAGCTAGTTAATGAAGTCTTGTTACAAAAATGCTAATAGGACATCAAAGTCATAATTAATCTTTTAGTACTTTTACTTTTGATACTTAGGTACATTTGAAGGCAAATACTTTTGTACTTTTACTCAAGTGGAGGTCTAAAGGGAGGAACTTCTACTTTTACTGGAGTAATATTTTACCCTGGGTATCTCTACTTTAACTCAAGTACATGATTTGTGTACTTTGTCCGCCACTGCATCTAATCAGGCTATTTAGCTACCTCACTGGCAAGTTAGCTTACCTTGTTGGCTGACATGAAATATACTGTACTGCTCTATTCACTACTGTATTTACTCAAAAACATATTTATTTACACAGAATAAGATACAGAATCAAATGCTGCTTCTATTATTTTTCAGTCAAGTGTGAAAATATGAGCAAAAAAGTCTTTCTGTGGCCACTAGCATGAATGCTAATAGCATTAGCTTCTTATGGCTTATGCCAATTTATGTGTAACACACTAAAGTAATATTTCTAAAAATTGTAATCAACACATATCATCACTTATTGGTCATTTGGCAACCTCATTTGGAAGTGCAAAGGATACTAAATTGTTAGCTTCAGCTGCAAGTGTTACCAAAGACAGTGGACCCCTCAGGGGGATTTATACTATTTAAAGCAGCTCCACTGCTTTTGGGAACTGGAAAACGGGGGAAGACATAAGTAAAATCCATTACATACTTGTGTACATTTGTCATTCTAACAAATGCAACAAGATTTACCATTGCAAATATTATGTTCACAAACATTTTGATTTGGTCTATAGAAGCTTAGCTATTTTCTCATTTTAATAGAAACTCTCTTGACACCAACCAAGCCTGATACAGGTCAGATACAAGCCTGGATATCCTCCATTGAAATCACCCTCCAGTTAGCCAGAGGAACATGCCCTCGTTCTGCATCCTCTTTGGCTGCCTTTGACTCTGTGAACAGCCTCAGTGCTGGAGTTCCCCAGGGGACTGTTCTTGGGCCATTTATGTTCTCCCTCTATCCAAAATCACTTCAATCAGTGAGGGAATTCGTTTTGTATTACTATTATGCTGATAACACAAGGAGGCCGTACTTCTGTTTTCCTCCATCTACCTTCCAGATCTTTTGCTGCATGGAGACCCATCACCTAAAACTGAATATTGATTTACTTACCCGCAAAGAACTCCTCAGCACTGGATCCTCACGACCACTGACTTTTTTACCATGCATTTCTCACATATGGCTAAAAATCTTTCATTTGGATTTCATCTTGATTACTGCTGTTGCCTGTTTAATGGCACTTCCTTCAAGTGCCTCTTCTATAAAGCGTTCAGGATGCTGCTGGTCATCTGATTCATAGCAGGAAACGGCTACAAAGCATTGGTTCCCACATTCCAGGCTTCAAAGGGCTAAGCTCCACACTATCCCTGTACCTAGGTTCATAACTATGCGTTGCCAGCTTTAGGTCTTCAACCTCTGGATAAAACATGCTCATTAGGCAAGATTCATCATTTTCCCCCCTCAGTGGTGGAATGAGCTTCCTCACAAACTGTAAAAAAAAGGTTTTAATGTTCTCTGAATTCCTGTTAGAGCCTGGGCCATACATTATAAGTCCATAAACAAAAAAGACTTTTAGATATTCAATGGGAAAAACTGAAGATGTATGGAAAAAAAGATGCTTCTTTCAATGCAGCTATGTTTTTCAATAGAAGAAGACAAAACACTTTAATCCAATGTGCCTAATGGCTTTAAATAGCCATAACAAAGACGGCCATATCAAGTGTGAGCACTAAAAGGGTTTTGTGCTTATTAAAAACCTTAAGCTGTGGCTAAGTGTTAATTAACTCACAGTGAAAGTCAACCAGCCCTGCAGTGATAAACCCATCTGGCTGTCTGACAGGCTTCGTGTGCTAATAAAGCCAAAGTCCTGTCAGAGTCATGAGAGGGAAGCGAAATGGGTTATTAGTTTACTGATAAATCACCTGCCCCATCAGTCTGGATTTGGAATTGCCCTCTAATGATGTTGTATTTGTCTGTAAGTACCCAAATGTGGTAGAACATTTCTAAGCTTAAACCTAAATCTAACCGGAAATAAATTATTTTACTCCTTTAGTTTAAAAAAAAGTGTTGATCTTGACATTTAGTCCAGTTTTTCTTTGTTTTCCCCAACTATGTCTGGACAAAGGACAAACACACACACACAAACACACACACACACACACACACACACACACACACACACACACACACACACATTCCTGATCCCATAACAGACGAGAGAATCAATCGGGTCAATCCGTGTGTGTGCGAAGGAGATACCACAGCAGACTATGGCAGCAGACGTTGCCATTTCGCTTAAAGTCTGCAGTCTCAGCAAGCTGTATTCATTGAATAAAGGCGGATGGGGTGGAAGGTGATTGGGTTTTTGATCTACTCCCTACAGTTCTGCCTTTGAATTTGCCCTTAAGGCAGCCTTACTAAAAGGCTGATCTACCTGCCTTCATTTTCCCCAGACTGGGAGTTTATATAAAGGAACATGTGCTGTGAAGCTCAGCGATAGCTTTATATAGTAATATATAGCTGTTAATTAGCTGGTTAGTTGGATCAGGTGTGTTAGAGCAGGGAAAATACCAAAATATACAGTTCAGAGTCAGCCCTGAGTCAGAGCCGGGAACCACCGCTATGGCAAAATAAGCGCAGTGGGTTGTAGAGAGTGTAAGTAAAATATAGTGTTATATACCGATCAGGCATGATATCATGACCACCTCCTTGTTTCTACGCTCATTGCCCATTTTATCAGCTCCACTTACTATATAGGTGCACTTTGTAGTTCTACAGTTACAGTGTGTGTTGCGCTGGTACGAGTGGATCAGACACAGCAGTGCTGCTGGAGTTTTTAAACACTGTTTCCACTCACTGTCCACTCTATTAGACACTCCTACCTTGTCAGTTCACCTTGTAGATGTAAAGTCAGAGACGATAGCTCATCTGCTGCTGCACAGTTTGTGCTGGTCATCCTCTAGTCCTTCATCAGTGGTCACAGGACGCTGCCCACAGGACGCTGTTGGCTGGATATTTTTGGTTGGTGGACTTTTCTCAGTCCAGCAGTGACACTGAGGTGTTTAAAAACTCCTGCAGCACTGCTGTGTCTGATCCACTCAGACCAGCGCAACACACACTAACACACCACCACCACATCAGTGTTACTGCAGTGCTGAGAATGATCCACCACCCAAATAGTACCTGCTCTGTGAAGGTCCATGGGGGTCCTGACCACTGAAGAACAGGGTAAAAGGGGGCTAACAAAGTATGCAGAGAAACAGATGGACTACAGTCTGTAACTGTAGAACTACAAAGTGCACCTATATAGTAAGTGGAGCTGATAAAATGGACAATGAGCGTAGAAACAAGGGGGTGGTCAGAATGTTATGCCTGATCAGTGTATGTTTAAAAATAATCATGCCAAAATAATTTAATCTAATCATGGTGAAATTTGAGATTTTAAGTTCAAAAGTTCGAGAGGCGTTATTGTCTTTTCAGCTGTATACAGGTACACAATGAAACGGAACAACATTCCTCCAGGACCAACACAGGAACACAAGTGCAAAACAATACAATATACACAGTGCAGACAATACAGTACAGTAAATAAATATGAAAAGACTTACAATAAATACAACACAGAACACGGTACTGAGAGTATGTGGAGCTGTGCAAAGGAGGATGTAACATACTATGACATATTCTCAGATTAGCAGAGATCCTAGCATATATGAGCACAGCAGTCGCAGAGGAAGCAACCAGAGCAGCAATGTATACAGTATTTGGTTGATACAGTAATTCTAGAAGCCAGTATTGTTAAATAAGTAAAATGTGCAGAAATGCAAGAAGTCAGATATTGTTAAGGGAAAAAAATGGCAAATTTCACAAGGTATTAAATGGTTTCATAGGAAAGCCTAATGGTAACAAATTGTTGTGAGGTAAGAGAGTTACGCTCCTGTGGGCTTGTTATAACTTGACCTTGCTATTTTTCCAGCATTTTCCTTTTATTTAAACCCATTTTTTACCCAGTTTTCCTCCCCAATAAAGTCATTGCCAAATCCCACCCAGGGAATTGGCAATGAGGGTAAACACTAGCATTCTCTAAAAACATTAACTGCCAATTCTATTACATCAGCAATGTAATAGAAATAATACTGTAAAGTATTATTATTATTATCATTATTATTATTATTATTACCACCAAGAACTAACAAAAGGTACAGGTAACATAGTCAAGAACAGAAGACATACAGGCATTGCACAAAAAGTGGGGGCAGTCATGGGCTGAAGGTTAGGGAGCCAGCCTCGTGACCGGAAGGTCGGCGCCGGTTCGATCCACTGAGCTGACAGAACTTGACTGAAGTGCCCTCAAGCAAGGCACCTATCCCCAACTGCTCTCCGGGCACTGTGGATAGGGCTGCCCACTGCTCCAGGCAAGTGTGCTCACTGCCCCCTAGTGTGTGTGTGTGCGCTCGCTAGTGTGTATGTGGTGTTTCAATGCATGGATGGGTCAAATGTGGAGGTGAATTTCCCTGTTGTGGGACTAATAAAGGGTAAAAAGAAAAAGTGAAACGAAAGAAAGAAAGAAAAAAAAAACACACATTACTCACATTATATCATATTCTATGACTGCATTAAGCATCTTGTATAAGAATGACTTCCAAAAAGCACACAAACTAAGGTTTGGAGAGTCCAGTTTGCTTCTTAAATATGGCGCCTTTCTAATATCATTTTCCGTCTTCTAAGTCATCATGTCTAAATTCTTCCCAGTAAAGTTTTGCATATCTATTCTAAGCTGTCTTGCGTAAATAGAGGAGGAAACACATAAATAATAACTCTTTCTCTAGTCCACAAAAAATAGATATATCTTCTACATCTAAATTAAATTATTCCAAAACATGTTCCATTAAAAAAATTATATGTACTATCTTGAATGGCATATCGTTTACCTGACTACTATGCAGTATTTGCTTTATATTTTCCATACTTTTTTCAATTGTAAAGCTAACAGATGCTGGAGGATGGAGTAATTGGGGTGAGAGAGGACAATCCCACCCACCCAGAGAGTGCAAGGCCCATTATGCTATCTTGGACTGCTGGCCACGGATGGCTGTGGCATCACCGAGGATCGTACACATGATCTACCGGTTGCCGGGCTTATGCTTGGGCAGCTGCACCAATCAGAAGCCTCAAAATACGGCCATTTTCAAATGCTCCAGTTCTTTCAACATAAGCAAGAAAAACGTCACAGTCAGCAGATTCTCTATTTAGGTGTAAAATGCACATCAGCTCAGCCTGTCATTGTGTCTGTGCAGTGTGCTGATGGTCCAGCAGAGGTCACCAAATCCTCAGCGCTTACCTCCTGTAGGAGTGAATATCTGAAGTCAGTCACGAGTGTCTAGGGAAGTGTGTGTGAGGAGCGTGTGCCGGAACTGTGTGGTGTGTGAGGAGTTGATGTGTGAGAGCGTGTGTGGTTATGTGTTCACAGGTGCTTATGAAGCATGCGCCTGTGAGCGGTATGTGTGTAGTGTGTGTGTGAGGTTTGGTTGATTGGCAGATGGTGGATGGTAGGGATTAGGTTTTGCTGGTTTCTCCTGAGCTCCTCTCCTCAGTGACATTTTTCCATTACACTCCAAATACTCTCCCGCTGCTCCGCCATGTGCAGACATGAGCCGCGCGTGGGGTGAGTGTGTGGTGTGTGTGTGTGTGTGTGTGTGTGTGGATGCGGATGTGAGAATGAGTGTGTATCTCCAAGGAAGAGGCATCACTAGTGCTTTGAGTTGCTGTGTGCACCCAGGCAATGAGCTAGTAGCTCTCTCTCTCTCTCTCTCTCTCTCTCTCTCTTTTTCTCTGTATGTGTCTCTTCACCTCTCTCTTTTCAAAAATATACATTTGTTGTAGATACAAAGACAAAATGATTCTTATATGATTTAAGTGCATTTAGATCTATGGTCAATACTTTATCTTATACTGATAAGAGTGCTTCTCTTCACCTAGTGTGTTTTATGAGTTGAGGAGTTGTGATATTTATGGCCTAAACTGAAGGACTAACTCTTCCACCAACTTTTCTAAATGATTAAGCTGTAAACTAAGTCATTCAGAGTGGTTTGATGAGTGGATTGTGAAGTCAAAGTTGTTCACAGTGGTGGTGATAGGAACCAGACGTCCAAAGAATTGTATGCCTCTAAAAGCTGCATAAACAGTATAGACTAACATGGTCAACATGCTGGTCAACAGCAAAGCTAACGTATGGTGTGTTTTGGATGCTGGTATACTGGTCAACCATCATAACCATGCTGGCACCAGACCAGCATCAGACTAGCACCATGCTGGTCTGGGCTGTTTTCTTCAGCAGAGTTAAGATAATGTTTTTAGTCTAAAGATGTTTTTAAAAGCTATTTAAGGCAGAGAAGGCATGGTGGGCCAAAAAAATACTAAAAATATGATTTTCTACAGAAAAAAGACCCGTGTAGGTTCACTGGTCATTTTGGATAGCAAATAAAATGGCTAAATATGTATTATAGACATCACAACCCCTGGTTCCTATCAGTACTATTGTAAAAAAAAAAAACATGACTTGTGAAGTTTCTCTACAATGCATCATTTCAAACCACTCTGGATTAAATTGTCCTCATAGCAATTAATTGTCACCTCATAGCAAGAAGGGCCTGGGTTCGGTTCCTTGGCAGGGCAAACAGAGTATGTTCTCCCCGTGTCTGTGTGGATTTCCTCCCATGGTCCAAAGACGTGCAGTCAGGCCAATTGGACACGCTAAATTGCCCCTAGGTGAGAATGTATATGTCTGTTTGTCTGCCCTATGATGGACTAGTGACCTGTCCAGGGTGTTTCCTGCCTTCCGTCCAACGAACGCTGGGATAGGCTCCAGTTCCCCCTGTGACCCAGAAGGATAAGCGGTTAAAGTGTGTGTGATGGTTTGCCACTGATTTGCAATGTATGTAAGCTGGATGGCCATTTCACCGCTATTTCATGGTTCAATGAAATTTGACGTGTTGTCCAGAACTACTAAAAATCAACCTACTGGCCTTGAGAGGTTTATATGGGCAGTTCCAAGCAAAGGACTTCACCCCCCACCCCCCACCCCATTTCCAGGCCGCGCAATGGAAAGGAAGGAAGTTTATTTGATTAAACTATTGCTGTGCAGAACATTAATAGGATGTCTAAGCTATAGATTTGGCCATTACCTTCTTTGATTAACTAGGCTTATATGTGGTTGTTTTACTTTGTGCAGTTTAGATAAAGTGGACCTTTATTATTACGTCTGTCCCCCTTTGTAGCCAGAGTGGGAGAGAGAGAGAGAAAGAGAGACAGAGGGAGAGAGAGGGAGAGAGAGAGAGAGAGTGAGAGAGAGACAGAGAGAGAGAGATTCTATTCAGAAGTAGTTCAGTGCATCTAGGTGAATGAAAGGACTGTACAGATCTTTCTATTGTGTGTTTCTAGTGCTACTCCCACCTGTTGACCTGCACGGCTCTCACAGCGGTCACGTCTTTTGCAATGACTCTGACTTCCACTCTGAGGTTTTCTTCCATTAGAACCCAAAATCAATTCATTAGAATCTGGTATCTGATTCCACATTGAATCTGGTCTCTGGTTTCATTCATGTCCACTCCTTCTCTCTTTCGTTCTCTTGGTCTCTCCCTCTGTTCAGTCATCATTTATGGATGAGGTGTGGACCAGACTACATCTGTGTCAGAGAACATCTGGTGACTGAACAAAACTCATAAGCAGTGTCTGTGCGAACCTACGCATGGGTCAAATTACATCCACAGGTAGACAACTGTGGTCAGCTACTCTGTAATATTAAACGTATATTGCAGCTAGAGGCATTGCTACTCATGCTGTTTTTATTCTAGCAACTATTGACCCTCCATGGTTGGTTGTAGTGTTGTAGTACCTGAGTCCAGGCTCACTCTCAAGGCCATAAATGAATGGTCTTGGTCTTGGTTTCAGTAGCAACATCATTTTGACTCAGTCTTGTCATGATCTTGAGCCCCGTTTCATTTCTTTTTTTAACTTGCCCTTACCCACTTTGACTCACCACTCGGATGTGCGTCACACCTGCGTTGCACAAGTGACCACTCATGGCAGAAGGGGAGGAGAGGACAGTGAGGAGCAGAGTATTCAGATTGATGCACTCACTCTACACTAGTTTACCTCAGTGAGCTAATCAGCTAGCCATGCAAACACTGCAGAGCAAAATGTTTTTTAAGAAGTTTGAGCACAATGTACTTAAAGTGTGTGAGTGATTGCTTTGCCTGGCTATGAACTTGGAGCAGAACTGTGGTGCAATGCTTTTCTTTTTGTTCTTACTAGCCATGTAGTCTTTAGCATGCTAACAAGCCAGCTAGCAGAGAAAAGTGGTGACGTTGTATAAGCAGTTATGCATAGCAGATGGAGTAGTTTGTAACAAATCAGCAAATCAAAGGTTATGGTTTTGAAATGTTGAGCATTTTAAAGTAGTCTGTTGCAGAAGCTTTTCTACAGCTAGTCCACCATTGTTTTGGGGTTTGAAAAGGGAAATGCGTCAGGTCGCAATGATTTCTGGGCAAGTTCTGCTGCTAAACGCTGTGCAACGCTGTGCAAACCTCACCTTCATGAACTGACCCTCCTAATGATGCTGCTGCTGCATAAACTCAAACTATCTAATTAACCATTGCTCCACCTGTTTTTCCCCATTTTGTATTCTAATATTTATACTAATGCTGTTTTCTATCCGGTGTTGACCAGAGGAGGATGGGTTCCCCTTCCTCTCAAGGTTCCTTCCTCTTGCTCTTAGGGAGTTTTTCCTTGCCACTGTCACCATTGGCGATGCTCATGGGGGCTCGGACCCGGATTTTTCTGTAAAGCTGCTTTGTGATAACACCTGTTGTAAAAAGCGCTATACAAATAAACTTTGACTTGACTTGACTAAGGTGTACACTGGTGTTCGCTCGTATGCTCGCCCCTCCATGAGCTCACCTAACACCCTTCACTTTAGCTAATAAATTAATAGAACAGCACTTAGGATGGCGCCGAGGGTTTGTACAAAATAACCATAATAACACTGTGGCAGCCACTTGCTTCAGTTCTTTTTTGTTAACTACAAGAGGCGACCTCAGAAAAATTGCTGCTTACTACAGAATGACACACAAATTTAGAGGTCTATTCATCAGATTGATGTCAAATCTGATCAGTCCCTTCCAGTTTCAGGGGTGAGAAATGATTGATTGACAGTCATATTATCTGGTGTCCATCTAAAGGTTGTGGGTCACTCTTGTACTGTTCTATAGCCATCTGGAACGAAATGCCAGATTCTTATCTGAAGCATCTTCTTGCCTTTCTCGGAAGAGAGAGCTGATACCACATTTTCTATGGAGGACATTAGGTGTCTCTAGGGTTAGTTATTTTCTGGTCTGTGATGATGCAAGCAGTTTAATGAGTGTCTGTAGGGCGCTGCTCTCAGTGGCCCACATACGCATCATCGTCATCATCATCCTCATTATCATCTTCAGGGAGAAAATCTAAGCTAAACATCCCAAAATCTAAACAGCCCACTACCTCTCCTCCTCACTAGTCTGTTCTAGAGGTGGGTAGTAACTAGTTACATTAACTCAAGTGCATATGGGTCATTCTACAGAAATGTCCATTTCTGTGTCCCTAGTGTTTACAGATATATTACACTGAAAAAACATGTAAGGGTTACAATTTCTTTACATTTTCAAATAAAACAATAATTT
Source organism: Colossoma macropomum (assembly GCF_904425465.1). NCBI lineage: Eukaryota > Metazoa > Chordata > Actinopteri > Characiformes > Serrasalmidae > Colossoma > Colossoma macropomum. The sequence continues at coordinate 33,706,329 of NW_023494804.1, forward strand.
ATTTAAACAATTACACCTTCTTCAGCCATCATTTCAATAATATTGGTTTTTAAATCAATTATCTAGAATTCCAAGCACCACAGAAGTGCATGTCCCCACACTCGTGTGTAAAGGGTGAGGCCTTATTTTGAAGAAAAAAACACATTTTTCTGCAACTTTAGGTACAACAATCTATATATGACGATGGGATATATGAATTAAATGACATAAAGAAAACAAATGCCAAATAAATATTATGAAATATATAATGAAAGTTGTCCCCAGGAGTCGTGTCACTGGTGTTGCCACGTAACAAAAATTTTTATTTTGAAATAAAAGTCACGCTGATGACATCACTTGACTTCCTTTTACCTATTTTCTGAGGATCTATGAAGAAAAGCACATGGTGAGTCCACTGTGTCTTTCAGTTATCAGAGATTTTCTCATTTAGCTCATGATTTCATATGAAGCTTTTAGTTGACGTCACTGGTGTGACCGACTTTATTCTTAGATCATTGTGAAAAAATAGAATACAAATGGATTAAATTCCATATTTTAGTGGATATTCCATGACAGACAACATGTGGTTTGATGCTCTGTAGCAGCCATTTTGTAAAAATGCATTTTTCATTAAAAATGTCTCTGGTGTTCCCTTTCTTATGTGTAACACCAGTGAGGATTGGTAACACCAGTGACTCCTATGGAGAGGTAGAAAAGTGGACGGTTCTGTAGAATGACCTGTATACTTAAGTAAAATACTGATGGATTTGCTCTCTCCTGAGTATGTTATTTACTCAGATACATTGTTACCATTACTACTGAGTTAGTAATTACTTTTTTTGTGTTTAATTTCATGTTGACAGCATCTTTAATGCTTTGTAATTGGCCTCGTCTCTGACTTTGGAGGTTTAGTATTTTATTTTAGACCGAAAGGTCTAACAAACTTTCATTCCTATGCTGATAAATAAAGAAGTTACACTACACTTCTATTAGTTACCTAGTACTTCAGTAGTTTTCAAGCTGCTATGTTTGTACTACTACTCAAGTTGTTTTTTGGGACAGTAGGCTACTTTAACGTTTGTGATTATTTTACAAAGGTATTGGTACTTTTACTTGAGTATTGATTTAGGCTACTCCACCCACTTTTATCCCCTTAAATCTATGATGTACTGTTGGTAGTGCATTTGCGTTTGTGGATATGTGTCTGTCAGTGAGAGAGAGGGAATGAGCAATCTAAATTTAGAGAACACATTGGGAACACTCTGGGAACCACAAGCCATAATTTCTGCCAGGCTGCTTTTGAATGACCAGACTCTTCACTTAAAGCCAAAGAGAAGGGAATGAAAAAGAGTGGCACGCATTCGGCCTGTTGTTATTCTCGCTTTTGTTCTCTGTAGCTGTCTCTGTATTCGTAGCGTGATAAAGTACACTTCTCTATGCTCTCTCTTTACACAGAAGCTGTTTTATGGTTTAGAACAATTCTGTGCCAGAGGTATAAAACCCACAGTCTGTTAGTATAACAGCATCTCCATGGTTCCTCATTGTTCATGAATGTACCTGTGTTTCATGGTCCATTTGTCTCTCGAGTGTGCGTGGCTACTTGTTTCATGTGGCTATAGTATGCGGACTGTATGTGTGGGTGTGTGTGACCTGCTTTTCGTTTGGCTCTATCGTGCACACACACTGGGAGGAGGGTGAGGATGATGAGGGTTGCTCTGTGGCATGGCTGGAAAACAGTGTGGAAGACCATCTGGAGTTCACACTCCATTCTTTAGAAAGAGCACCATGACAACCCTGAGAACAATAGCACTATGACAACCCCTACAGTGCCCTCACCATGACAACACAATCAGTTTTCTCTTTGTGTAATTCCGGGTTTACAACCTATACAGCACGTACAGTACTTTCACCATTACAACCTTGAAAATAATATAACCGTGCCGATCCTAAAAAGGCCTCACCATGGCAACCCAGAGAATTTCAGCACTATAAGAGAGCTGTCGCAATGACAACCACCACTATGACAATTCAGAACAATGGCATCGTAACAAGTCACATAATATTTTCACCATGGCAACCCTGAATAGTACTATAGTAACTCATAATACAGTGCTGTTACCATGACAACCCTGAGAACAATATCACTACAACAGTCAATACTCTTGTCGTTACAACCCAGAGTACAAAATACTATGACAACAACTATAACAATCCTACAAAACCTCTATATACACTCGTATCACCATGGAAACCCAGAAAACAAAAGCATTTTGATAACCGACACAGCTCTCTCACCATGACAACCCAATAAACAATAACACTATGACAACTCAGATAACAACAGCATAATGTGTACACATACAGTGCTGTTGCCATGACAACACAGATAACAATAGCACTATGATAGCCCATACAGTGCTCTCACTATGACATGCCTTATGTCTCATACAATTCTCTCACCATTACAGCCCCAAAACCAGTATAACCATAGCAAAACACACAGTGCCGTTACTAGAACTGCCCAGAGAACAATAGCACTATAGCATATTACACAGTGCTCTCACCATGACAAGAACAACAGCATTGTGATCATATAGTCTCATATATATATATATCTTATAGTGCTTTGTCGCCTTGAGAACAACAGTGCAACAACCCATACAGTACTCTCAGCTTAACATCCCTAAGAATGTGTTAACCAATATTCTCACCACAACAGCCCAGAGAACGAAAACACTGACAACACATACGATCCTCTCACCATAACAACCTTATTGCACTATCACAACCTAAATCAAATCAAATCAAATCAAATTTATTTGTATAGCGCTTTTTACAACTGATCCGTTTAGTACAAAGTTTCAACATGAAACGTAAATCCTCCAGGTGAGCAAGCCAGGGGCGACAGTGGCAAGGAAAAATTCCCTCAGAGCTGAGGAAGAAACCTTGGGAGGAACCAAGGCTCACATGGGGGGACCCATCCTCCTCTGGTCAAACTATGTACAAAATTATTATTCTACTAATATTAATAGTAGTAGTAGTAGTAATAGTTAGGAGGTAGTAATAGTTATGGGACTTCAGTGTAGAGTGGGCAGCCAGTCCAAGGCAGGTGGCGGTGACTGGGTTGTGGGTAACTGGTCTGAAGTGGGTAGCCGGAGAGCTCTACAAACAATCATCCAGCAGTGTCCGGCCGGACAGGTGGGCAGTCGTTTTCTCGGAAGAAAGGTAGGGAAATGGAGTTAGTTTAGTTCTGTATGGGTGTATGTGTAGTAGTATGTAAAACATTTCCAGAGTGTGGCTAACGACTCCGGCAGATCTGACTATAACAGCTTAACTAAAAGGAGCAAACCAAAAGGGCACACAGATACGGGAGCACCCTGAAACAATTTGGCACTAAATAGTTCTCGTCTCTCACCTTGACAAACCATTCAACAACAGCTACAAGGACAACACATACACCCACCCATCCACCCACCCACCCACACGCACAACCACCCACACACCCACACACACACCCACACACATATTTTCTAAGCCGCTTATCCTTCTGGGTCATGGGGGGAGCTGGAGCCTATCGCAGCGGTCATTGGGTGGAAGGCAGGATACACCCTGGACAGGTTGCCAGTCCATCGCAGGGCACACGTACACCCAAATAACCAAAATAAAATACTCACCATGAAAACCTAGAGAAAAAATGCATTATGACATCCAGTATAAAACTCAGTAACACTTTACTGTAAGGTACTGATCATAAGGCTACATGACATCTACACAAGGTTGTCATGACAACTGACATAACTGTTTACAAATGCTTAGCCCAACATCATCAGTCATGAAGTCTACTTTAGCTGACTTTGATCAAAACTGGCCAATTTGACCTTTAGAGCAAATGTTGCGTGGTGTAATAAGCAGTTGTAAACAGTTATGCAGGATAGTGTCAGTTGTCATGGCAACCTTATGTAGGTGTCATGTAGCCTCATGAACAGAATCCACAGAAAAGTGTTACCTAAAACTCGCACCCTAACAGCTCAGAGAAGAATAGCACTAGGACAACCCAGTGAACAATTAGACCACAACAACCCATTTAGTGCTCTCAACATGACAACCCAGAGAACACTGGCGCTATGACAACCGATATAAGACTCTCACAGTAACAACTCAGACAACAATAGCACTATAACAACCATTATAAAATGGATAGTTTACTGCACCATGCTAGAGATATTCTTGTCCTGATAATAAAATAATCTTTAACTCTAATACTGCTCACATGGACCACTGAGTGTACTGATGAAATAAGAACTCTGTTTTTGTTTAAACTGAAGGGCTGACAACTTATTTTCTTAACTATAACTAGGCTGGTCAGCTAGCCAACAGCCTAAAAGACAGCTAAAAGGCTAAAGAACTTCATTAACTTCATTAACATCACAGCCATGAATTAAAGTGCTTACTATATGATTCACTATAAAACGGCAATATAACAGACTAAAGAATGTCACTTGAATGGCTTACATGCTTCAAATATCCGTGTTTTAGTCAGATCTTTCTTTAATGTACACCACCGTTAGCTTGGCACTAACTTAACACTGCATATCCAATAGAATGCTAGCAGAAATTAGCATTACATGGCAGTATACATGGCTATGAAGTGTAATTCAAATGTTACCTTTGTAAGCATCTATAAACACATTCATAACGTTATAATGCATTCATAAGACATTATAAACAGCTATAAATATTTATAAAAATGCATTATATGTTATAGCCATGTTTATTAAGCATTATGAATTGTTAACATAATGCATTATAAGTACTGTTCATAACAAATTATAAGAGCTCATAAGTGGTATTTGTCCGCTCTAAGTAAAGTGAAGCGTACTGTACTAAAGCCTCCTCCAGTGTTAAGAGTGAGGCTTCAAGTTGAAGTATTTACTGAAGGATTTACTGAAACACTAAAACATACACAGTAAAGCACATTACAGGCTTCAAATGTCAGAGTTTAAACTAGTGCTGTCATCAGTGTTTTACCCAATGTGGGAAAGGTAATGTTCACCACCGTTAGCTTGGTATTTGTCTTTACTTTACGCTCTCCAAGCTGGGACTGACTTCTTTGGCACTGACATTATAACATGTTATTAACACGATTTATAATGCATCATATTAACAATTCATAATGTATAATAAACATGGCTATAAAGTGTAATTCAGTGTAATTCTTTTTTATAAATATTTATAACCACATTTATAATGCCTTATGAATACATTATAACATGTTATAAATGTGTTTATAGATGCTTACAAATGCGACGTTCATAGGAAGTGTTACCGAACACCCTTCCCCGTGATAAAATCACAGTACCACACGCCCTCTCATGGCTTATTGCTTAAATATAAATCTCTCACAGCAACCCAGAGAACAATAGCACCATGACAACAAACACAGTACGCTCACCATGACAACCCAATCCAGTCTCTTCCTGTGTAATTCTGGCTTTACAGCTCATACATGTCTCTCACCATTACAACCCAGAAAACAATATCACCATGACAACCAATACCCCTGCTCCTAGTGTGTAACAGTTTTACAGCTCATGCTCATTCAGTCGTATGTCTCAGTGAAATTCAGACCACCTCTCTATCTCTTTCTCTGTCTCTCTCTCTCTCTCTCTCTCTCTCTCTCTCTCTCACACACACACACACACACACACACACACACACACACACACACTCTGCAGATTTTCCAAAGTGAACAACCTGTTGTTCCATGTTTTGTCCAGCAGGATTGGCTCTGACAGACCTCTGTGTGTGTGTGTGTGTGTGTGTGTGTGTGTGTGTGTGTGGTTGTGCAGCTGCTGATGTTTCTGCTGATTGTGTCTGGCAGCAGTATGTGACCCTGAGCTCCTCAGTGAGCTCGTCCAGTCAGGGGAGCTGCGTTTAGTGTTTTATACACCTCGCTGCTCAGTGTGTCTCACCTGTGCCCTACAAGGCCTGCCTGCAGGGACATGACAGCATTTTAGTCGGGGTAATCTAGGGATCACACACACACACATACACACACACACACACACACCTTGAACCAGGAGAAGAGGGATTCAGAGCAGTTGTGCTTCAGGCTCTGTGAAGAGGGAGTGTCTATGTCCATGTATTTAGATCTTTTTGGGGAACCAGATGCACCCGTCTTTTATTTAATTTTCATCCAAAATTAAGTACAATGAACTACAAGTCATTCTTTTTTCGGAAAAAAAACAGATAATATATTTTAACAGAAAATTACACAGAAGCTGCAACAACGAAATAAAATGTCTGATTTTTCAGCATTCATTGCGTCCACACTTTACCTTTATTACAGCTTCCATTCTTTTTAGGAGGCTTGCTTTCAGTTTTTTACAGAAATCTGCAGGGATAGTTTTCCACACCTACAAAGTTAAGTCTTGCATTGTCTGCTTCTCACGATTCAAGTACTCCCACAAATTTTAGTCCATAAAACTTTACTCCAAATCTCAAAGGTCCAGTTTTGATGCTCTACTGCCTATTGTCTTCTTCTTTGTCTATTTCCTTTTCTCAGTAAGGGCTTCTTTACAGCAATACATCCTTTCAGACCCATAGCGCTGAGTCGTCTTCTTACAGTGGAAGGATGGACAGAAACACCTGTGGATGTTTTCAGATCTGAAGCAGCTTGATTTTCTCCTCTCTCTCAAAGATGAAAGCTTTAAGTACTGTTTATCTGATGGGGACAGTTTTGGTGTCTACCAGGTCTTGCACATTTGTTCCATTTCCATTTTTCCTGTATCTTTGGTCTTCTTTGGAAAAGTAATAATTTGGGCTTAATGGCCTTTTTGACTGAAAATTAAATAAATGAAGGGTGAGCGACAAAGGTGTGACTGGGCTACATCAGTGAAAGGTTTGGGAACAGCTTTTGTTGGGAGGACACAGCTGTAACTCGTTTTTAAGATTGGAAGGATGGGAGAGTGGAAGTGGCAGTATAGTAAGCAAAAGTAAAGGGTGGACAAATTAAATACTGATGGATTTGATGTTACACTTGGTGTAATTTTCTGTTTAACATATCGCTGTTGTCGGAGGAAAACCTTGTATCTCCAAAATGGTAACTTTACAGGAGAAGGAAAAAACATACTTTACTTTTAATGTAAGTCAATGGAACCAGACTTTTTTCCAAGTCATTTTGGGCCGTTTCTTTTGGTCCATTCATCTTGAAATTTTCATACAATGTAAAGGTATTTCAACAGGTATTTTCAAATTATGTCAAAAACTGAAAAATGTCAAAAATGGAGATACAAGGTTTTCTTCCAACAACTTTTCTTTTCTGCTTTTTTCTGAAACAAAAAAAAAAAAATAAAGAAATAGGTAACACTTTCTATGAATGTCGCATTTGTAAGCATCTATAAACACATTTATAACATGTTATAATGCATTCATAAGGCATTATAAACATGATTATAAACATTTATAAAAATGAATTACACTTTATAGCCATGTTTATTATACATTATGAATTGTTTATATAATGCATTATAAATAGTGTTAATAACATGTTATACTGTCAGTGCCAATGAAGTCAGTCCCAGCTTGGAGAGCGTAAAGTAAAGACAAATACCAAGCTAACGGTGGTGTACATTACCTTTCCCACATTGGGTAAAACACTGATGGCAGCTCTAGTTTAAACTCTGACATTTGAAGCCTGTAATGTGCTTTACTGTGTATGTTTTAGTGTTTCAGTAAATCCTTCAGTAAATACTTTAACTTGAAGCCTCACTCTTAACACTGGAGGAGGCTTTAGTACAGTACGCTTCACTTTACTTAGAGCGGACTAATACGACTTATGAGCTCTTATAATTTATTATGATCAGTACTTATAATGTATTATGTTAACGATTCATAATGCACAATAAGCATGGCTCAAACATGTAATGCATTTTTATAAATATTTATAGCCATGTTTATAATGCCTTATGAATGCATTATAACATGTTATGAATGTGTTTATAGATGCTTACAGAGGTGACATTCATAGAAAGTGTTACCAAAAACTTTTCCTTTTTGGCCATTTAGACTAGAAAAGAAATGGTCTCTGACTTTTGCACAGTACTATATTTAACAAATGTCCCCACAAATTCTGTGTGTGTGTGCATTTTCTGCTTGCTAGCTCAGACTGGACCGGTTTTTACAGTGCTGACCTGACTCACCATGTATCATGTAAACAGTCTGTATTACAACCTATTGCACCAGTGTTTCACCACAATTTTTCCACCTACACCTGAGTTCATCGTTTCTAAACTGCACTGGTTTCATCCCAGTTGATGAATCTCATTGAGGTGCAGTACAGTAAATCACACAGTAATAAAACATGTTCCTAACTGCATTCCTAAGTTATTTTCTCCCCAGGGTTCTCTTCTTCCAGCAGGCTTTGATGCTACAGGGCTATACTGTGATGCAACACTACTGTGCGGAGAGCTGAGCTGGGCAGCCCACTGCAGTTTGCACACCTGGAGGCTGACTGATAGCAAACACATACATCACACCTCGGCAACTGGTAGAGAAAGAAAGACACTCAATATTCACTCTAGATTCCTATTTCATTCTAATTGTGTTTTATTTCCCCTTTAAGGGTATTTTGTCTTCACTATCGTCACAAAACTGTGTATTTCTGACTGTACTGTACCGTGCAGTAACACTGACATGGTGGTCGTGTGTTAGTGTGTGTTGTGCTGGTACAAGTGGATCAGACACAGCAGTGCTGCTGGAGTTTTTAAACACTGTGTCCACTCACTGTCCACTCTATTAGACACTCCTACCTTGTCAGTCCACCTTGTAGATGTAAAGTCAGAGACGATAGCTCATCTGCTGCTGCACAGTTTGTGTTGGTCATCCTCTAGTCCTTCATCAGTGGTCACAGGACGCTGTTGGCTGGATATTTTTGGTTGGTGGACTATTCTCAGTCCAGCAGTGACACTGAGGTGTTTAAAAACTCCCGCAGCACTGCTGTGTCTGATCCACTCAGACCAGCGCAACACACACTAACACACCACCCAAATAGTACCTGCTCTGTGAGGGTCCATGGGGGTCCTGACCACTGAAGAACAGGGTAAAAGGGGGCTAACAAAGTAGTCAGAGAAACAGATGGACTACAGTCTGTAACTGTAGAACTACAAAGTGCACCTATATAGTAAGTGGAGCTGATAAAATGGACAATGAGCGTAGAAACAAGGAGGTGGTCATGATGCTATGCCTGATCAGTGTTTGATGTATTGTTTCATTTTTCTATCTATGCATGCGGTGAATTTCTGAACATAAAAAGATAATCATACTTGTCATAGAAAGAGCCAGAGCAGTTGGATAAAGCAATTGCAGGTTTTGCTTGCTGCACTGGGTGCGTTTATACAAAGCATATATCCTTCAGTGGTTTAATATAATGTGCCATTAAGGCATCATCATAACCAGCGCCAGCAAAAACCCATACATATCTATCACCATGGTGAGCGAATGGACACATGAATCCTCCAGCCTGTATATTTAGGCTGCCTGTCACACACATGCCTGCAGGGCCATAAAGCTCTGTGGTAAAGGAGGAGAGGGCAGAGGTGGGATGGTGCCACATTAAGCCAAGCCTTCTAGCATTACCAATGAACCCCAGGTAAGCCCAGAGTCAAGTATGTGGTCAGAACCTGCACAGTGATGACTGTGTTTGCCACATTGTAATGATAACAGGATAACAGAACCGGCTGAAAAAATGACTGCTCTAGAATGCTGTCCAGGTTGGATAAAATCAGTGATATAGTGGTAGGTAAACACATGTAAATATTGTTTACATACTTCATAATATGTGAAATGGCACAAACCTACCTTTTCTTAGAGTTTATTGACTTATTTTAGAGTTTACTCTCTTAAAAAATCACACACCTCATTTTCACTTATTACAGCTGCAGATAGTTGTATTGTATTCTAGGTTTCCCTTACTTTGTCCTCCACTCCTACCTCCTCCTCAGTTCCATTCACCAAATGTGAAAAGAACCAAAGGCTAAGTTCACATTACAAGCCTCGTTTCTCAAATCCGATTTTTTGCTCAAATCCGATCTCTCTGACACGATGGTTCACACTCGTTTAGGTAAGTGATTCAAATCTGTCATTAATGTGACGAACCGGCGTCCTGAAATGACCCGCATGAACACATCCTACTCAGTAACGTCACGTGAATGAATCACGTTCATCATCAGCAAACAAACTAACGAGCAGAACAAGCTTCGCTTTGAAGATGATTAACTCTGATCAGCTCTCAGCTTCATTATTAGAGCAAGATGAAGGCAAAAAAGACGAGATGTGTTGCTTTTCCACTGTTTACAGGCTTTAACTTGTTTGGCGCTGCTGCCATGGTACTGCTGAATGATGGCGCACGCGCAGTGGAAAAAAAGCACATGAATTCCGATCTGAGCGTCACATTGAGGTCACATGGCCACAAATCGGATTTGTATCCAATCCAGGACCACATATGAAAGGCTACGTTCACATTACCAGGTTGAAGTGGCACAAATCTGATTTTTTGCCCTAATGTGACTCAGATCTGATGTTTTCAGGGCTGTGTGGACATGCAAATCTAATCTCTTCAAATCCGACCTGAGCCACTTTCAAATGTGGTCCTAGATCAGATACGTATCCGATTCGTGGCCATGCGACCTTAATGTGAATGTTCAGATCAGAATTCATGTGCTTTTTCCCCACTGTTCGCACCATCATTCTGCGTTACCATGGCAGCAGCGCCGAACAGAAGTTAAAGCCTGTAAACAGTGAAAAAGCAGCTCATCTCACCTTTTTCACCTTCGTCTCACTCTAATAATGAAGCTGAGAGCTGATCAGAGTTCATTATCTTCACAGAGAAGCTCGTTCTGCTCGTTAGTCTGTTTGCTGATGATGCACTGATTAATTCACGTGATGTTACTGAGTAGGATGTGCGCATGAGGGTCATTTCAGGACGCCAGTTCGTCACATTAATGACAGATTTGAATCACTTACTAAACGAGAGTGAACCATCGTGCCAGAGAGATCAGATTTGAGCAAAAAATCAGATTTGAGAAATGAGGCTTGAAATGTGAACGCAGCTAAAGTGGCTCACGTCGGATTTGAAAAGATCAGATTTGCGTGTCCACACAGCTCTGAAAACAGATCAGATCTGTGTCGCATTAGGGCGAAAAATCGTATTTGTGCCACTTCAACCTGGTAATGTGAACATAGCCTAAGAGACTAAAGCTTATCACTGAAGCTATGGACTTAACCATGCATTTCAACATTTCATGAACTCCCCCAAAGAAACCATTTCAAACCCATTAGTAAGTGTAGCCTTACTGGGACTGTGCCATGCAAGTCTATTTTTTCCACTTGCAACAAGCACAGCCACTTAAAGTATGCCCAAAATAATGCCATGATTGTTTTCATTCAGTGTTCACTGCCATAGAATCATTGCTCTGCAGGCAGCGCTATGCCCCTTCTCTGCACTCATGCCATTTAAAACTAAATGTATGCAGAAAATCTAAAAGTGATAGACAGTCCATTATTCTATCAACTACCAGTTTCAGTTTGAGGGCCAATCAAATTTCAATGCCACCCCGAGCCACCCTACTGAGACGCTAGGCATACTGCTAGAAATATGGTTTAATGACATGTTACATTAGGGCGATTTTGGCATCTATCAGTGGTTGTTCCATTGTGAACTTTAAGAAAAGATAATGTGACTTTATAACAACTGAGCATTACTAAAACCTTTGATTTACAGAAAGTACTGGCATATGCAGTACAGGAAACCAGACTGCAGTGCAGCTCACATGAACTAATAACACTGGGTAAAATGATAGATAAACCAAGTTAGGTGTTTGGGTTCCCACTGAAGTTTATAGTTTTACCACTACATCCCTGAAGAAAACATTTCTCTGATTCCAATCCAGAATCCTGTCAGATCTGATATCATTCTGTCTGGTTCCAAGTCTTTTTTTCAGGTTAGATGAAAATACAGCACCATCCAGCATTATTCATCTACACGTTCTGCCCAGATTTGCATTCTGTTGGCAAATGTTGGCACAAATCTTCTTTAATCTAAAGAAAAACTGCAACTCAGTTGTTTTGTAGGATAAGTGTATGTTCTTAATTTCATGTCATTGGGCCTCAATCACCAACTGTTCTTAAGAAGAAATTTCCTCTCAAAACCCACTTATGCAATTTTCATGACTGTTGTCATGTTTACCAATGTTTTAATATTAGGGATTTGTTCTTAGGTAAGGACAGAATCTACACACACTCAAGAGCACAAAGGTGAGAACAGTTCTGTGCTTTAAAAACCATCATGAATCTGACGTAGACTTTTTCTTAGAACGTTTCTCAAGAACAAATTTAAGATAAAACTTAGGAAGTTAAGGGAGAATGAGGCCCATTGTTTTGAATGTTTGTGAAAGTTTCACTGTTTTGTCATGTAGTTGAGCTAAAATGATCATGCTGACAAATTCTTTTCTCATTTTCAACCTGCATAGTTTTGATTAGCTACATCACAGTTTAGTACAGTAGCCTAGTATTTTTGAATTCAGGAATTTACAGCGATACTACACAGACACTGTACCGCATCAGTGTGAGTAATCATGTATTTGTACAAAAATTAAGTGCAATTCTTAAAAACACTTTTCTAAAAGCAAACCAACTTGATTAGAAGTAAAAGTCAAAAATGTTCTGAGAAAAGAAACATGAAAAAAAGAATCTCTTTCTAGAGAGAGTCTCTTTTTCAAGCTTCTAAAGTACAATTTGTTCACCTGTACAACAGTCGCTAAGAAAGAACACAGAACATGGACAAGGTCAGTTGGCACCCTTGTTTTAGACGAGCAAAACAGACTATAAAAAAACTTTACAAATCTGTTTCTAACAGTACAGAGATTAAAATGATCTTTACCACAAGTGTCAATAATCCTGGAGAAAAGTTGGAGTCTATTTTTCAAGTTTCTTTTCTCAGAACGTTTTTGACTCGCTTTTTTTCTTTTCTTTTACTTCTAATCAAGTTGATTTGCTTTTAGAAAAGTGTTTTTACTTTTACTCGAGTCATTATTTTACAAAAGTAGCAGTGCTATAATATATAACATTACTACTAATAGTATGCCTTTTGGCTACTCTAGCCACCTCAGTGAACGAGCCCCTGATTGTTATAGGAGGTGTGTAAAGTTCTAGCTAAGTTTAGAAATTGACTCAGCTGGGTCATAGAGGCATTGGGTATACATTCTCTGACCTCGGACTAGCGGCCTCAAGGTTGGAGCCAGACTAGAGTTTTGTAGTCAGATATGCTTTGCCTCGTTTGGACCTCCAGCATCTTTGATTCCTTACTTGTACTGTTATTCCTTGTTCTGTTGACTGAGTCATGCAGTCCAGTCATGTAGTCTTATTCGAGCTGGACTTGTTTTACCAGAGGAGGTTCAGTACTTTAGGTAGTTTTTGACTTGTTACTCTTTTTAAATTCTAATCCAGTCTAATCCAGGATTCAGTGATTTGTATGGGATAGTATATCTGTGTGATCTCCTCCAGGGTGAGCTCTAGCCTTTTAGGAGCCCTAAGCAGGATTTTGTTGGGGTCCCAGCATCTTCCTAGTTGGTGTAGTGTAAAATTAGAGGCTAACCAATAACAGTAACTACCACAAGCTGTCTAAGTTATATATATGTATAATTAAATTACAACTTACAGTACAGATAACCTTCTCAGCATTCTGGATCCAGGGGTCTGTCCCATGACAAAGTATTTCTTGCTTACCCAGCTAACTTTAACCTTAGTCTGATCTAACTCTGGTGATATTGACAATAGCTTTGCTTTTTTATCATTATAAATACTTTGTACATATTTAGTTAGTAGGATTAGTAAGGTCCCTTCTTGGGGGCTTCTTCTCAAGCTTCATGCTATTGGTTATTCACAATTGTTACACTTTCATGTGCACATGCACAAGGATTAATCAGAGCCTGAGTTTTCAAATGTGAACAAACGTTTTCAAACGTTGAAATTTAGTTATTCGTTGTTAGACAGAACCCAAATCCACTACTTCTTCTTGTTCAACTACAAGCCCGAAAAAATGGCATAACATTAACACTAAAAAAAAAACATACCTTTCATCTTCGCTTTTTTTTCCTTTTTCATCCCCAAATGTGCACTTTCTGTTTTGAGACATGATTAACCAGTTGCTTTTTTCTCCGCACTTCAGCATCTTAGACAACATCATGGTACAATAGTAACAGTTGTTAGGGGGGCCCCTAGTGACCGCAGAGCCCTCAGCAACTGCTTTTGTCACTTATTAAGTAGAGCCAGCACTGGTTTCCTCAAATTCACAAAAATAGCTCAGATCGAAACGTAATAGATTTACATATTAACATTACACATCACACTCAATAACAATAACAACACAACATGCAGCCTCATTTATTACCAGATTTTGTTACAGTGATGTTCAGCCTAAAAGCACTTAAGGTCAAGGTAAAGGCCTCACATGGTGCCATTTAATATGAATTATTTCTCACTCTCATTGAAATAAGTGTAGAAAATCTGTAAAAATGTGTATTTGAAACTTTTAACCAGTACCACCTTTGTGTGTGTAAGCAGAAAAGGAGATATTTTCTTGTGATCGATAAGTTATTGTTGTGTGTGCAGCCTTGAATTCTCTTTCTGTTGTTTTTGACATCACAACAAATGAGAAAAAAACTTACATTTGTCATATAATTACATAATTATATTTCAATATCATAGCCAAACAAAAACAAAAGCTCCTTAATCTTTAATTAAAAAACTCCCTACCTCCACAAAACTAATCCAGCTTGAACTGGGCTTTATACAAACTTATTGTAACATATTTTTATGTATACAAATGTATACAAACTTATTAAGGATTTTTTCCCCCTGTTCCACTGAACTAATCCATTTTGTCAAGGCTGACAGAGAACCAGCCCATTTCACAGATGACCCCTGTGGGATCCTTCTTTACTTCTTTTCTCTCCCATTGTCTTTGTCTTTATTGTATCATTACTATGATGACTATGATGCTTGTTTATGGACTACGCCACTGATACTTTTCCCATCAGTGTAGGCATTGTAAGGCGACCGTCTGCCCAAAATAACCATCCCTATTGCTGATTGAGAGTTCTTTGCTTGCCTGGCTCCAGGACAGCCCCAGAACCCTGGCGAGTGAAGCTAGACAGCCAGGCTGGCTGAACTGACCGCAGGCAGCTGTCCCGAGAGACTAGGCTCCTTTTAGTAAGCAGCCGTATAGAGGACTCCCTCAAAATAGCTACAGAAACCAGAACATGGAATCGTCATTTATGTCCTGTTTTTAATTCATGCAGCCTGACTCATGCACTCATGCACATAAGGAGTGGAGCTCGATGAACAAGAGTGGAGGTGTTGAGGGGAGCGGACAGGGGACTGAGGACATTGTCTTTGTCATATTGTTAAATTGTCAATTAAAATGCCTGCCTTTTATGTTTTGTGAACAAAGCTGCTTGGAATAAATTTCATAATTACTAGAAATTTAATTACATTAACATGCAATGCAGTTACATTTCTAACTTCCAACTGTAAAGTTATCATTTCAGCAAAAGAAAAGATTTTGTTATGACAGCAGTAATATGATACCGGTTATTGCTGGTCAGCTCAGCTCACGTTGCCCATCATACTGCATATAAAATAAATCGGTTTTAATGCAGAGAATGTGTTGTCCGCAGTATGTAATAAATAATAATTAATAATAAGCACTTGCTTAGACCCATAACCTACATTTCACAGCTGATCTTAAAGCAGTGAATCAGTCACTGTGAGTGCCAGTTTTTACACGGCCCCTAAGTGGAGTGTGATGGGATGTGTGCTGAGCTATTAAACTATATATACTCTATAATTGTGCTGGTACGAGTGGAACAGACACAGCAGTGCTGCTGGAGTTTTTAAACACTGTGTCCACTCACTGTCCACTCTATTAGACACTTCTACCTTGTCAGTCCACCTCATAGATGTAAAGTCAGAGACGATAGCTCATCTGCTGCTGCACAGTTTGTGTTGGTCATCCTCTAGTCCTTCATCAGCGGTCACAGGACGCTGCCCACAGGATGCTGTTGGCTGGATATTTTTGTTGGTGGACTATTTTCAGTCCATCAGTGACACTGAGGTGTTTAAAACTCCAGCAACACTGCTGTGTCTGATCCACTCAGACCAGCGCAACACACACTAACACACCACCACCACGTCAGTGTTACTGCAGTGCTGAGAATGATCCACCACCCAAATAGTACCTGCTCTGTGAGGGTTCATGGGGGTCCTGACTACTGAAGAACAGGGTAAAAGGGGGCTAACAAAGTATGCAGAGAAACAGATGGACTACAGTCTGTAATTATAAAACTACAAAGTGCACCTATATAGTAAGTGGAGCTGATAAAATGGACAATGAATGTAGAAACAAGGAGGTGGTCATAGTGTTATGCCTGATTGGTGTATATTCTCCATAAAGAGTTCTGCCTCTCATAGCAGCACTTTACATTATTCTTACTACCTTTAAGTAGCATTTTTAGCATCGGATAGGTGTAAGACAGAAGGAACGAGGGGTGAGAGAGATATTGCAGGACAGTGTGTGTGCAGGCTTAGCTCAGCAGCTCGGTGTTAACAGCTCATTTTTTAGGTGTAAACAACTTGTGTTTCTGTTTCTCTCTTATTTATTATCCATCTACAAGATGTTGCAAGAATCTCGATCTCATTGGCAGCTTGTCAACTGAGCGTTTTGGCGCTAGGCCGAGACAACAGACACGAACCAGCAGGAAATGTGATGCAAAGATCCCTCAACTCTGATTCAGCCAAGCAGATCGATGGGCCATCTGTGGCTAAATACTGAGAGGTGCATCGTTGACCCATCCATGCTCCTCCCACAACTACATTCTTTCATAGCAACTGTTATGAGTTGGAGCAAGTTTTGCAGATGCTGGCAAAGAACTCTTTAGAGTGCATAACTCATTTCAAATGATATCTACTTTGTACGTGTGTGAAAGACTGTTGTGATAGATCAGCTGGAGTTTTTTGGTCATTTTGGTCAGTTTTTTGAGCTAACATTAGCATAGTGGCAAAGTTTTTGTTGTTTCCAACCTGCTAGTTTTGATTAGCTACAGCACATGTCAGGCTCCAGTCCTTGCGGACCGAAGAACTGCAGACTTCAGCACACTACCTCATTAAACACACCTGATTCAGCTCATCCGCTAATTAACAAAGCCTTCATGAATTGAATTCAGAGTTCTGGATGAGGGTAAACGCTAATTTCCAAAGCACTTTGGCCTGGAATGTCCCCAGTTTGACATGCCTGAGCTACAGCAACTCAGTCCAGCTAAGTAGTGTAGTATTTTAAATTAGAAACTTGTTGACAAATGTTGGTGTAGTGTAGTAGGTAACACCTCTTCCTTCAACATTGTAGACTGGGGTTCAATCCCTGCCTGGGTAAACACCCTACACTATACCAATAAGAGTCCTTGGGCAAGACTCATAACACTACCTTCTCCTACCTGTGTAAAATGATCGAACTAAGTTGCTCTGGATAAGAGCGTTTGCCAAATACTGTAAATGTAACTCTTGAATCTAAACTACAACTTAAATTAATTAGGTGTGATTTCAGGACAACATTTGTAAAGTTCGTCCAACCTCACAAGAGTTGCTAAGAAAGAATGGATTTGTGGGCGGATCTTGAAAAGTTCAACTGACTATCAATGCTTCTCTCACAAATTCCAGAGAATTGGTAGTGAAAAGAACTGCCACTCAATAAAATTTCCCTGTTTTTCAAACACTAGAGGGCGCTCCCGAGTGAGTCCAAAATGAATAGGATACCATGGAGCTTTAGACTACAATTTATGTTGCACCCAGGCTTTTTAATCTAGCTCTGTTTATACTACATGGTGGATGCTTGAGAGAAAGCATGGCAGCTTTTGTTCTTTCAGACAGAATTTTTATGTAGTTAGGCATAAAATTTCCTAGATATCAATTCACTAGAAGTGAATAGGATCACACTGGGTAAAAACTAATAAAATATATCCAGCATTTGTATTTATATAAACATAAGACTCAAACATAAGAGGCCACACTCTTAAAAAGATGGTTCTTCAAAGGTTATATAGAACATGAACACACGAAGTACCATTTGCATGCTTAAAGAGTGCTTTGCAGGGTGCAATGGTTCTATGTAGCACCAAAAAGTGTTCTTCTATAGTTACAATGTCAAGCATTGATGCCATATAGAACCATTTTCAAAAAGATTCTATATCTAAGAGTGTATCTTTTGGCTCTGTACCAACTACACCATACATCTAAATGTAAAAAAACACAACCAAGAAAAATTAACTTTCTTCACCATTTTTATATTAATATTATACACTTGTAGTATTTATGATCGTTTGGCATAATAGTTGATATGAATAAATGAATGTATGTTCAGGATTTGCAGGCATATCATTTTGACAGTTTTATACATCAGTTCAAATCCTATGAATGGAAGTCAATGGAGAGAAATGGGAAGCTGAAGGGAGTCATTAATAAAAAGTGCACCGTCATTATATGGTAAACCTGCAGCTAGAGCCTTGAACAGGCTCAGACACAGAGGAGAAAGCAGAGAAGGAGAGGAGAAAGTAACCACACTCAGACAGCCTGAAACTTCTGTACATACAACATCACAAAAAACAGAAAAAAAAACAGTCAGCAGAAATCAGAGGAGGAGAAAAGGAATTTCATCATATCACCTCTAGCCATCTAGCCATCCATGCACCGCTCTTCTTCTTCCAAAAATACCCTTCTGAGCTGGTCAGTAATTTGTGTGGTATTTATCATAATGCATAATTAATGCAGGTCATCCAAAACAAGAATGTCAAATACGCTTGTAAAGCCACAAATGGAGACATCTTAGTGGAAGTCCTGGCCCTAGTGGGAGTGGAGACGTCCGGAAAGTTTTAATGAGCCCCTTGTCTCCAAAGCATTAGTGTGGTCATTGCTGAGCGCTGCCTCATGCTGGTCTGTCTGGTCTGTCTGATGCCCAGATAAAACTAGACTAGTGGAATATGATCGACTACACTAAGTTCTAATGGCAGGAGAATGCTTGCATGACAGTGCCAGTAAACGCCCATCGATTTTGGGTCACACCTTCACGGTTGTATGCTCACAAATGTGTGTACGACTTCACTAATAACTGTTCATTGATTTCGGGTTCATGTGTGCTTTGTTTGATGGAAAAGGCAGCCTATTTATAACAGTTTAGAAGTGGCGTCACCTAAGAACTGTGACCAGGAAAGGCTAATGAGCTTCTCTCAAAGCGTCTCCCTTTCAAAACAATAGTCTAATATACTCGCATTGTAAAGAATTACAAGTCAGGTCAAATTAAAATGTTAAGCCAACCTGCTGCATAGATTTTTTTATAGTTATTAGATATTTTCTTAACCCCTTAAATGGCCAGGGACCACCAGCAAGCCCAGTTTTATTACACACTTCTATAACCTAAGAATAGCTCAGCGATTTGCATTGAAATCCCTGTAGTTGCTGAATAATAAGGCTTAGTATGTAATAAGCCTGAGATTTTAAGGTCAGAAGTTCTGTTAACTTGCATATTGAGAACTGTATGTCAGTTCGGTCTACAAAACATAGCTTATTCAGAAAATCAATTAAGCTGAAATTGTTTATATTTTTTGTTGGGTTTACTCAGTTTCTCCCCCATTTTAGCCACTGCCAGTTCCCACCCACAGGCTACAAATGCCCTGTGGCCCCAGTCTGTGTTCTAAGGACTTCCTCCTGTGAGACTCCTAACCGCAGAGCATAGCAGTTAAGTCTCAAAGGTTTACCTGTAAGACTTACGGGTTTTTTGAATTTGCCGCAGTCTCAAGGCCAGGAATGTAAATCTCATGAGTTTTCACTTTCTCAACAAAAAAAAGTTTACTTCACAAAATTCAGGAGCCCTCCAGAGCATCATCACAGCCCAAACCTGACTAATCTGTCTATTTGGATTACACTGCTTTGTGTTATTGACAAATAAGCCACCTCACCTTAAACACGAGAGTACTGACTTTGCATGATGACATTTAAAAAGTCTGCCAAAAGAGATGCCAATCAACAAAACAAAATTCCCCTGAGTGCAGCATTAAGTTTGATACATTGTGAAGTCAAATCCAGGGGAACAATAGCTAAATTCATTGCTCAAATCCGATTTTTTGCTCAAATCCGATCTCTCTGACACGATGGTTCACACTCGTTTAGGTAAGTGACTCAAATCTGTCATTAATGTGACGAACCGGCGTCCTGAAATGACCCTCATGTGCACATCCTACTCAGTAACGTCACGTGAATGAATCACATGCATCATCAGCACAAACTAACGAGCAGAACGAGCTTTGCTGTGAGGATAATTAACCCTGATCAGCTCTCAGCTTCATTATTAGAGCGAGACGAAGGAGAAAAAGGTGAGATGAGCTGCTTTTCCACCGTTTACAGGCTTTAACTTCTGTTTGGCGCTGCTGCCATGGTAACGCTGAATGATGGCGCACACGCAGTGGAAAAAAAGCACATGAATTCGATCTGAGCATCACATTAAGGTCGTTTGGCCACGAATCGGATACTTATCCGATCTAGAACCACATTTGAAAGTGGCTCTGGTCGGATTTGAAAAGATCAGATTTGCGTGTCCACACAGCCCTGAAAACATCAGATCTGAGTCACATTAGGGCAAAAAATCGGATTTGTGCCACTTCCACCTGGTAATGTAAACGTAGCCAATGTGCATTTTGTAAAGTGTTGGCATGCTATAAAAATGACTGTGTTGCAAGATTTGTGGGTGTTTGACATTACAAAAAGCTTTGACGCAAACTCCACACTCATACAGCACAGCACAGCATTCAGAAACAAATTAATACGCACACACAGCTTTCGTTCGGTGATCAGTATCTGTATCCACTGGGCAAATAAATATATACATAAATAAAACACAAAGGCCTATACATAAATAAATAATAGTGGGTTTCACAGCATGCCATATTTTCAAACAATGACAGTAATGAAAAGAAAAAGGTTAAAGGAGCAATAGGCGATTTTCTTCTTCCCAATATAAAGCAATCAATATGGCAATATTCTTGAAACTCCACACCTATTGTGGGTGATATACTGTCTATACTGCCCCCGGGTGCTGTGAAGAGGCATTCACCCATCCTCATTTGATAGTGGAGTGACGGTCCATGGCTGTGTCGTCACTCTCCCCCAAAAAGTTGTCAGAGGCAAATTACAGGTAACTATAGGTCATTTGTTCAATATTTACACTTTTAAAAAATTAAACAGCATTAATTTTTTGATCGTGTTGACAACAAATAAAGTATTTGACCCATCAAAGATATAAGGAAGAATTGTATGTTGTATGTTCAACTGGTAAACTTATAACTTATCTAGCAATTTCAGCATCACTCTGAAGTCCTCTGTCCTTTATGGGGGATTTCCACTTGGAAAATGTGACAACATTGTTTACCCTCATCCTGTTTTTTTGCCATTGTCGGTCTTTTAGCTTTCCTCCTTCATTTGTTTGGCATTTTTTGCATGGCCTGATGTTACGTGCGGCCAAAACCCCATGATCCTCTGTGATCAGTTCATTTTTCTGTCAAGTACTGCATTGAATAACCATTGTGACACTGTCGCATAGCCTTAGCAGCTTTAACTAAAGAGCATGCAGATCTTTTTCTTCTGCATCCAGTTTGCCTGGCTGTTGTCACATCATCTAAACATGGTTTTGCTTACATGTGGACCCATCATTATGATTAAATGGTTCATACAAGCCTACCAAGTAATTTAACTCTTTGTCTCAGGTTAGTCTACATCATGAAAGAAACTTAAAGACAAATCACTTTTATACATAGTATTTCTTGGTAACACTTTCTATGAATGTCACCTTTATAAGCATCTATAAACACATTCATAACATGTTATAATGCATTCATAAGACATTATAAACATAGCTATAAATATTTATAAAAGTGCACTATACGTTATAGCCATGTTTATTATGCTTTATGAATTGTTAACATAATGCATTATAAGTACTGTTCATAACAAATTATAAGAGCTCATAAGTTGTATTTGTCCGCTCTAAGTAAAGTGAAGCGTACTGTACTAAAGCCTCCTCCAGTGTTCAGAGTGAGGCTTCAAGTTGAAGCATTTACTGAAGGATTTACTGAAACACTAAAACATACATAATAAAGCACATTACAGGCTTCAAATGTCAGAGTTTAAACTAGAGCTGCCATCAGTGTTTTACCCAATGTGGGAAAGCTAATCTACACCACCGTTAGCTTGGTATTTGTCTTTACTTTACGCTCTCCAAGCTGGGATTGACTTCTTTGGCACTGACATTATAACATTTTATTAACACTATTTATAATGCATTATATTAACAATTCATAATGTATAATAAACATGGCTATACAGTGTAATTTAGTGTAATTCTTTTTTATAAATATTTATAACCACGTTTATAATGCCTTATGAATACATTATAACGTTATAAATGTGTTTATAGATGCTTACAAATGCGTCATTCATAGAAAGTGTTACCTATTTCTTTTTTGGGGGGGGGATAATAAACCCCTTATTGCTCCTTTTAAATTGTGTCTATATGACAGTGAAGAGTTCAGGACACAGGGTTGGGGGGATTGGTGGGAGGTGGGCAGACTGGCTCCCATTTTTAATCAAATTGGACAGGTTTTTCACAGACCACCATATTTCTAGGATTAAGTTGACATGTATGGCAGAGGCTAAGAAGTTATGTGGGTGAGACATTTGTTTTTTCATAGCACTGGCCACTTTATTAGAAACACCTCCACACATTGCTGGTGTGTAGTTAGATGCTGTAGCCCATCTGTTGCCATATGATTTGTGTTAGTCATCTTCTAGCCTTTCTTCGGTGGTCAATTTCCAGCCACAGAGTCAATTTTGGCTGGATGTCTACAGTTTGCAGAACACACAACCTGATGTGTGCAAAAAACCCAGCAATTTTGATGCCACTACCATGTCATGCTGCCGCTGTTGAGAATTATCCACCAATCAGTTTATATCCGGTCAACAGCACCGCACTTGACAACATATGGACTACAGTCTGTAATTGTACACCTATATAGTGACCTCATGAAATGGTCAGGTTCATGTTAGGTTCATGTACATTGATTGAGTGTATGCTAACCCTTCTTGTCCTTTTAGTTTAGTTTTAATAGTCATTTTAAAAAAGGGTCCCACAATCAGTCATTTCCCCTTTGGTCTCGGCCCACTGATCAGCCCAGGCTTATATGCTTTTACAGTGTCAGCTGAGCTGTGCAAATAAATTAGGAACAACGCAGATTAATGAAGGCCTATAAATAAATAAATAATTGTGTGTTTCACAGCATGCCAATCATCTCAGCAACCTGTATGTGTTATTAAGTTATGGCAGTTATGTTTGGGGAGCTGGCAGTGTGTGGGCTGTGCTGTGTCAGCAGCGTGGGCTTGACATGTGCTTAATGGTCCTGTGGCCTTTCAGATGACCTATGTCAAATAGCGGCCATCTCACTGTGCCCCGCTGCACACATCCTCCATCATCTGCTCTGATTGGCTGGGTATTTCCTGCCGGATCACTGGGAGCAGAGAGGACATACCAGAAACGAATCCGTCAACCTGACGAGGCAGGGCGAGGTGGGGTCGATTTGGTGCCGCTCAGCTGCACTCTAAGGAGGTATCTGTTCAGTAAGCAGATGAGAAATCCATTGGCAGATGCCATTAGCAAGCATCCTGGAACCATTATTACTGACTGTGACCTTACATGTGGCCGAATACATGGAGGTGCTGTCTTTCAAACACAAACACAGGTTTGTTTTTATACAGTATCAGGATGTGAGGTCATACAGTCGTATGCAAGTTTGGGCGTCCCAGGTCAAAGTATGTTTTTGTTGATTTTCTAAATGAGAATAAGCACACAGAGAAGACACTTCTGCACATTTTATTGCACATTTTTTTCTGCCTTATTGCTGAATTTAACTTTGGGAAAAAATCTAAAATGTGTCCTGCGCAGAAATTTCATATTTTATGACTTGTTTTTGTCTAATATGTTAAATTCAACTAATAAACATAAATATGTGCAGACATATGTAAATTTAGAGGATGTATTGACTTATTTTCACTTGAATTTGACACACTAATCTCTCAAGGCTGATAATAACTTCTCTCCATTCCACCTTTAGTAGTGCAGCGGTTAGGTGCTAGCACCTGTACAGGTGTCTGAATGGAACTGCCACATAATTTAATGTGGAATGGGAACGGAGAATAATAAGCTGAATAACATCAGCTTCATCTAATCTCTATCCACCCTACAAGACTTAGTTACAATCAGCAAACCAGAACTGTACCACTTGAAGTGGGGGCTGCTGGTTTAACCCCCATTCTTGTGCTTATATGCATGAGTTTATACATAGAGCTCACAGTAACCAGCCTAAAATGCTACCAGCTCTCTCAATTACTCACTTATAATGCCTATCACTGCTGTCGGAACAAAACCTCGACCCCCATGGACCCTCACAGAGCAGGTACTATTTGGGTGGTGGATCATTCTCAGCACTGCAGTAACACTGATGTGGTGGTGGTGTGTTAGTGTGTGTTGTGCTGGTCTGAGTGGATCAGACACAGCAGTGCTGCTGGAGTTTTTAAACACTGTGTCCACTCACTGTCCACTCTATTAGACACTCCTACCTTGTCAGTCCACCTTGTAGATGTAAAGTCAGAGATGATAGCTCATCTGCAGCTGCACAGTTTGTGTTGGTCATCCTCTAGTCCTTCATCAGTTGTCACAGGACGCTGCCCACAGGACGCTGTTGGCTGGATATTTTTGTTGGTGGACTATTCTCAGTCCAGCAGTGACACTGAGGTGTTTAAAAACTCCAACAGCACTGCTGTGTCTGATCCACTCAGACCAGCGCAACACACACTAACACACCACCTCCACGTCAGTGTTACTGCAGTGCTGAGAATGATCCACCACCCAAATAGTACCTGCTCTGTGAGGGTCCATGGGGGTCCTGACCACTGAAGAACAGGGTAAAAGGGGGCTAACAAAGTATGCAGAGAAACAGATGGACTACAGTCTGTAACTGTAGAACTACAAAGTGCACCTATGTCTGTTTAGTTTTAAAAGGCTTATATTACGGACAAATGTATTTTAATTTAGTGTGTAAAAATTGTTAAAGGTTCTAAATGTACTGTCCATATATAAAAATTAAGCTGCAGAACAACTTGTTTCGAATTCATTGATTTGATGGTGTCATGAAAGCCAACTCTGACATCCACCTATTCAATCTACAGCTGTTTAGCCCCACCCACTCACACTGAAGTTATAAGGAGTGTTTCAGCCTGGACTGCTTCTTGAAAGAGGCATTCAAAAAACAGAACAGAGGCCATTTATATTCATCAGGCTTAAGGCACAAAAATCAGCCTCTTTAAGAGTTTAGAAAATGATCATGAGAAAATCGTGTATGACTGCTTTTAGTACACAAACCCATACAAACATAAGTGAGTCTGTAGTCCTGTAGGTGGGTTTCTGTCCTGAAAATGTATGAAAACAAAGACACACACAGACACTCCTCCTCTTCAAGCTCCAGAAGAACGACAGAGCTGCACACACTGGCATTGCCGTTACCTGCAGTGAAACAGGAAGAGAGGTGCATGCTGGGATGCGGATATGCAACCAACTTCCTCTCCATGTTAGAGAGCAGCTGTTGTCCCAGCCAGAGTCTTGGAACACGAGCATCAGGCACATGCCCAAACACACAGACACTTACACAGAACCATCTAATGTATTCAATGTAGGCACAACATTACAGCCTTCTAACATAATCAAGACCTTCTGTAACCTTTAGAACCATCTGGAACCAGTATTAGTATGATTATATGGCTCATTCTCCATTTGGAGTGGGAATTCAGGTGGATACATTCTTAAAAAACTTCTTTCATCCCAAAACTAAATAATCTTCATATGTCCATATTATCATATATGCTTAATTCCAAACATATTTTACGGTCACTGGTGTTGTATGAATATGGTGTCACCCCAGTAACTGTGACTCCAGTGATATTCTGGTTAAAACTGAGGATTTTGTAAACTGGCTGACTCATTGACTGATCAGATGACCTTGTGCAACTATTTAAAATCAGTAAAAATGATAATATGACATTATTTTGCCAAAATCTTAATTATCCAGCCATTAAAGCACACAACACCAGTGACACATAGATGTTCTGAGCTGAGTGATAAACAAAATTATTAATAAATTAATGAATTAGAGTGAGCAAGTATGGACTCGCCTTCTCATGCCTTGAGATGCTTCCTCTCTGATGAGCCTCGACCCAAAGAAGCAGTTTAATAGAGCTGAAAATACTGTGTTAAAATGCAAATTAAGAGTCCTGATAACACCAGTGACCTAAATCTCTGTGACAAATGAATGTTTAAAATAAAACACATATTTTTAAATGTAGTATAACGTTAATGATATAAAAAGGAAACAAGAATCAGTTAAACCTCTTAAAAATACGCATTATAAAGTGCAAAATAAGACAATGAATGCCTTGTGCAGTTGCCCATTTAAATAAGAGTGCAGGTGCTAGACTCGCCTGCCTGACGTTTATCGAAAATGCACAGCTGCACACGGCCATTACTGTCTTATTTTAATGCGCTGCGCATTTTCAATAAGAGTCAGGCAGGCCAGTCTAGCACCTGCAGTCTCTGATTATGCAGCCAAGCTGTTGTAACATGTTCAGAATGTGGCTTGTTGTCATGTTGAAATAAGCAGGGACATCCCTGAAAAAATGGCATCCATAAGGTAGCATTAATGGTGCTTCTACAGATGTGCAAATTACCCACTAACACACCCCCACACTATGACAAGCCCTGGCTTTTGAACAGTACGCTGGTCCTTTTCTTCTTTGGCTTGGAGAACAACATCCATTATTTCCATGAACATCTGAAAGGTTGACTCAGCAGACCTCTTTACACATTTCCATTATGATTTAGTCCATTTCAGATGAGCTCAAGCCCAGTCGGCAGCATTTCTGGATGCTCCTGACATATTTTTGACATTGTGCATCATCCAGTCCTAACTTACATGGCTGAATCAACTGCAGCCCCACAGATATTTACAATAATTGGATATTTACAATAATTATGTTATGATCTATTAAGCCATTAATACCCTAACCCCTAAATTCCAACTTTTGTAAATAACACTTTTTTTGCATTTTTTTTATTGCTGTATTTGAAAAGATCTTTTTGATTTCTTTAAATGTTGAAGCATTTAGATTTATTATGATAGATTTTTTAAAAAATTATAAAAAAAAAAATTGTATTAAAAAAATGCTGCCCCACATTTTCATGTCACTATGAAACACAAAGTTTTAGTCCATGGGCAGAGCCTTATTTTAGCCACACCCCTGCATTTTAGAGCAGGAAGTGAGATGCATCCCTGTCCCTCATGGCCACATGGTGAGCAGTAACATCCCATTGTTTTGAAGTAAATGTGTCCCAAAGTCTCAAACTCAGTGTGCAACATTAAGAACTGTCACTACTGACACAGTCATTGCTGCAGCATTTGGTAACATTTCGGTAGTGTTATAATGACCAATGTCTTCCTCAGCTTTTTCTTAAATTTGTTCTTGAGAAAAGTCCTGAAAAAAAGTCCTTGTCAGATTCGTGACGTGTTCTTAAACCATAGAATTGTTCGTGGCTTTGTGTTTTTGAGTGTGTGTAGATTCTGTTCTTACCTAAGAACAAATAAGAAAAAACTGGTGAACGTCAGAATCTTTGTAAAAAGATTGAGTGGGTTTTAAGAAGAAATGTATTTATAAGAATGTTTGCTGAATGAGGCCCAATATTTTGATAGGGTCACAATGGAATGTTCAATTATTTGTTTTAATAATACAAAATATAGGTATAAAATATAAGTATAGTCTCACTCCAAGCAAAAGAATTTTAGTCTGTTTAATCCATTATGTTAAAAGTACAAAAGGTGTTTTCAACACTGACTTTGAACCAATTCAGTAGAATGATCCATATATGCAACCTAAACATATAAAAGAACCAGAGAATATTAAATTAAATATTCTGTTGGTGGATTATTCTCAGTCCAGCAGTGACACTGAGGTGTTTAAAAGCTCCAACAGCACTGCTGTGTCTGATCCACTCAGACCAGCGCAACACACTCTAACACACCACCACCACGTCAGTGTTACTGCAGTGCTAAGAATGATCCACCACCCAAATAGTATCTGCTCTGTGAGGGTCCATGGGGGTCCCGACCATTGAAAAACAGGCTAACAAAGTATGCAGAGAAACAGATGGACTACAGTCTGTAACTGTAGAACTACAAAGTGCACCTATATAGTAAGTGGAGCTGATAAAATGGACAATGAGCGTAGAAACAAGGAGGTGGTCATAATGTTGGGCCTGATTGGTGTATTACTGGTATGTGTGAAGCCCACTCCCAACAACATATATCATGAAAAAAATTACATGGTTTGAAAATGGTCTATAATGCATTTTGCAATGAAAGCCTTCAAATATACATAGAGATGATCAATGGACAATTTACTGTGTATTGTGCATTGTGAGAGCATCAGTGCGATATATAATGCATCAAAGAGAGAGAGAAAGAGTGTGTGTGTGTGTGTGTATGTGTGTGTGCATGTGCATTCATATGGGTGCTGAGATCAGGTCTATTCTTGCCCAGTGCTCAGTGATGGAGGGATGAGAATGAGTACAGGGACTCAGTTCTTCTCAGTATGTGTGAAAAACGGGAATTGATTTTCAGATCAGTTCGTTCTTCTTTAACCCAACAGAGAATGCGGCAGAAGCCTGCTGACGTCAGTTACTCCGCTGCATGGAAGTCCTTATCTCAGCACTGAAATGCACTGAGCTGTGCTGAAATATGATGAAAACAAATGATTGATTTATCAATAATTGAACCATAAATCACTTCTTAACATGAAACCACAGTAGAAATGAAATACTTATCATTAGATACCTTGTAGGATGGAATCGATAACATACTTACGTTTAATGTAATGAACAAACATGATGCACTTTCACTGGATTCAATTCAAATGACCTAAAAATCTTACATTTCATGAAAAGAAATTAAGCTGTGCTTTCAAGCTGAAAATTTAAATTTTTAAGCAATACCTTTATATATGAATCTATAGAAATGAATTTAGTATGGGTCAATGCCATTATGATGTAGAATGCTTTTATTTTGTGTGAGTTACTAAGCATTTCCTTATTTTTATTTCCTTACATTTGAATTTGGCATACTGACTTCTAGATAAATGCGAATGTGGTTGTAAATCATGCCTCAACACATGGACAACTTGCCCCAAATTGTTCTTATTATGAGGTTACGGTCATATTAACAGACATTTCTGGTTTAATTCGTTCATTTTGCTTTAAATGTTTAAAAAACCCAGCTTAAACTAGTGAATCAGCCCTTCATCTCTTAATGGCAGCACATGCACAGATCATACTCTGCTTAGGCTACATATCATTAGCTTCAAAAATGCTGAATTTCCAGTTCGGCGTAATGAATAATCCATGAGCGCCTTCTATATGATTTAAAGTTTTGCATTATATATGCTGTAAATGCTCTGCTTGTGAATGCATAAGAGTTTTTACACTCTCTGTCCACTTTAGTACAAGCACTTTTACTTCCACTTGCTGGATGCTGCATTAGGTCCACCTCCCTTATAGCTCCACTACATAAAGGTATAAACCTGTCACTGTCCTGTCACTGGGGTGGGACCCTCAAGGGTACATCTCAGTACCTTTAATTAGGGAACATAACTGTACCATAATCCATTGAAATTATACACCGATCAGGCGTAACATTATGACCACCTCCTTGTTTCTACACTCACTGTCCATTTTATCAGCTCCACTTACTATATAGGTGCACTTTGTAGTTCTACAATTACAGACTGTAGTCCATCTGTTTCTCTGCATACTTTGTTAGCCCCCTTCTACCCTGTTCTTCGGTGGTCAGGACCCCCATGGACCCTCACAGAGCAGGTACTATTTGGGTGGTGGATCATTCTCAGCACTGCAGTAACACTGATGTGGTGGTGGTGTGTTAGTGTGTGTTGCGCTGGTCTGAGTGGTTCAGACACAGCAGTGCTGCTGGACTTTTTAAGCACCTGTGTCACTGCTGGACTGAGAATAGTCCACCAACAGAATATTTAATTTAATATTCTCTGGTTCTTTTATATGTTTAGGTTGCATATATGGATCATTCTACTGAATTGGTTCAAAGTCAGCGTTGAAAACACCTTTTGGACTTTTGACAGATTGGACTAAACAGACTAAAATTCTTTTGCTTGGAGTGAGACTAATATTTTATTTCATACCTATATTTTGTATTACTGAAATAAATAATTGAACATTCCAAAATATTGGGCCTCATTCAGCAAACATTCTTAAGAATACATTTCAGAGCAGGTACTATTTGGGTGTTGGATCATTCTCAGCACTGCAGTAACACTGATGTGGTGGTGGTGTGTTAGTGTGTGTTGCGCTGGTCTGAGTGGATCAGACACAGCAGTGCTGCTGGAGTTTTTAAACACTGTGTCCACTCACTGTCCACTCTATTAGACACCCCTACCTTGTCAGTCCACCTTGCAGATGTAAAGTCAGAGACAATAGCTCATCTGCTGCTGCACAGTTTGTGTTGGTCATCCTCTAGTCCTTCATCAGTGGTCACAGGACGCTGCCCACAGGACGCTGTTGGCTGGATATTTTTGGTTGGTGGACTATTCTCAGTCCAGCAGTGACAGTGAGGTGTTTAAAAACTCCAGCAGCACTGCTGTGTCTGATCCACTCAATGGCCTCGCTCTCTCTGGGTGGGTAGCTCCGAGCGCGTTCAGTTGTTCAATGACGTTGCATGAGCGGCAGTTTGAAAAGATGCGGTGGTGCTTCACAGGTCTCGGAGGAAGCCTGTGTTAGCCTTCACCCTCCTAGCGTTGATAGTATTGTGTGATTGAGTCCTAACTAGCGGGTGGAATTGGAGACGACTAAATTGGGGAGAAAATTGGGTTAAAAAAAAAAAAAGAAACTGACCACTGGTGAAGAACTAGAGGAGGCCTCACATGAACTGTCAGTGATAACGTGACCTATAATCTCTAACTGTGCACCAACAGGATGGAGCTAAAGTAAGTGTTTCTAATGAGGGTGGAAAGTAAGATAATACATTTTATTTGAAACGATTGAATAGACAGTAGTGAGAAGAGCTAAAGATTATAGTCCCCCCCTCAGCTGTGTGTGTGTGTGTGTGTGGTGGCGGGGGGGCTGTCATCTGGCCTCCCCTTGATACTCTGATCACACACTCCAACACACCTCCTAGAGAGTGGCCCAGCAGAGGTCACACACTGTCTCCCTCTGATCTCCCTCTCTCTGTCAGATCTCTCTCTCTCTTTTTCACTCTCTAGCGCTCTCACTATATGTTGTGGCTGTTGTGCGAAAACTTTGTATATCCATACCTGTCTTTTTTTTTGAAGAAGAAGAATTTGGAAACGCCAGCTACCCTTTAGTTTGTGTTCATTTTTACATAATAAACAGATCAGTAGAAATTGTCTAAAATTACTTGGAAAAATATTACCTTTAATATTCTTACCTTAACTTCTATTATAAGATAATAATGTTTTTCTTTCTCCTGTAAAGTTGATATAAGGTATTGTTCCAACACCTACGATATACTTCTCTCTCTCTCTTTCTTTTTCTCTTTTTCTCTTTCTCTCTCTCTTCTCACTCCCTACTGCTCCTTTTTGCCTATCTCTCTCTCTCTCTCTCTTTGCTTTAGTGACATGCTAAATTTACATTGCAACAACTATAAATATACACTGTTAGAAATAAAGGTTCAGTGCAGGTACATTTTACGTTCATCAAGGTACAAATGATGTAAATGTCAAAGGTACAACAGTGGTTTTAAGGTCTGATTGTGCACCTTTAATAAGTTTTTCCAGATGAAAAGTACACTTGTTCCTTTTCATAATCTGACGTTTTACCTTTGAGGGTACCACACCAGTGATAAGAGGGGTACTGCCCCAGTGACAGTTTACTACTTTTTTTTTCTGAGAGTGCACATATGCAATATTGTGCAACTGCCTGACCACTCTTCAGTTATTGAATTTTCAATCATAAGGCCAGATTTCAGCACAGGTTATTAATTTTTCCATCAGAAATAAGCAAAAAAAAAAAGGAAAAGAATTACACAGATGCCTCAATAGATTATTCAGTGTATTATATTCAGTGGACCTTCATTAAATCTTTCATTCTTTTCAGAGACTTCAAAGAAATCTGCAGGGATGTTTTTCCACACCTCCAACGTTCAGTCTTAGAAGTTGGTTGCATTTTCGGCTTCCCATAATTAAAGTAATCCCTCTGTGGTGGCCAGTCCATTGTTCTGAGAACACCAGCAGCTTCTTTGTTTGATTCTGCAGTTTTGGTGTCTACCAGGTCTTCCAGGTGGTTGTTAGGGGCCCCAGTTTCTCTGTAGCTTTTAATCTTTTTTTTTGAAACTCCCGCTTTTCTCTTATTTTCCTTTGACTTTTTCTTTTCTTAT
>NW_023494804.1:33743973-33843973 GCF_904425465.1 Colossoma macropomum
AGTGCGGTGGTAGTCCAGTCCTTGATCCAACTGCCAAGCACAGCTTATATATATATATATATATATATATATATATATATATATATATATATACAGCTAGATAGATAGATAGATAGATAGATAGATAGATAGATAAATAAATAGATAGATAGATATCTCATTGCTAGCTGAACAAAACCCTTGTATCTCCATTTTTGTAATTTTTAATTTTTTTGACAATGGCTTGGAAAAAAGCCTGTTTAGTCTTGTGAAGTTATCAGAAGATCTGCATTCTTTTCTTTTTCTCTTTGTTTAGATTAATGTAATCCCGGCCTCAACATATGTGATCCAGTAGTGCTTGCTCATTACTCGAAGTATCCGTTGATGTACCAGTTGTGTTCGGGCTGGGAACACTTGAAAATGTTCAGGAGTCCCCAGGGCTGGAGTTCAGACCCACTGGAGACTGGCATAAAGTTCTTGTTTTGGGTGCTTTGAGTGGTAAGAGCAGTCAATATCCCTTCCTGCCTGACTGAACCTGTGTCCCAAATGACTCCCTGTTGAACATATAGTGCAGTTTTGGGTGTCATACAGTCACGCAGCATATTGGTAGAGAGTCAGCCTAACACTGAATACCAAACCAGGTGCAGGTGCAGCTTAAGTAGGGAGGGAATAGTAAGGAGTACTAGGAAGGAGCTATTCACCTGACTGACTGAGGTCATCTCAAGTGACTCGCTAGAGGACATATAGTGCACTATCTGAGTGTATAAGCCATTTATAGTTCTGGAAGTGCACTGTATAAGGCATATGGTGCCTTTTGGGTGTCCCGTTGATAGTTTCACGTAACGTCATGTCGTGTAGTCCACGCAATCTAATGTCAAGGAAGCTGTTTGTTTACTGTGGCTTTTTCACGGAGGACAAAATATGAAGGGTATTTCACCACGAAAAGTAGCAGTGCTTACTCTGGGGGGCATTAAAGAGGGACCACTAAAGAGGGTCTCTGACTAAACAGCTAATCTTAGCTAGCTCGATATCCGTGTGAGACACATCCAACAATGGTGGTTTTCCCCACCGTATGCTAACTGTTAGCGGTTTCCGACAGACTGGCCCGGTGTTCCCCACAGACTGAACATCGGTCCAGGCTGAAACGGGCTCGCCTGGTGCCGTGTTGTGTTTTTTTTTTCCCCAGTTTTTAGTCAGGTTATCTGTGGACAGCTACTTCACACTGCACTCTGTGTATGTGCCATCGTGAGTGCTTGGCTGGGCTGAGCTGTGCGTTGCCATGGCGACGCGGGGCTGGCTGGCTATCGCGCGCCCCAGCGGAGGAGAGAATTTTCCGGAGACATGATGGAGTATAAACCCAGCCAGAGTTCACTGGAGGTGACCGAGATGCGCTTGTGCTCCGAGCCGGTGGCCTTTTCCTCCCTTTCACACGTCTCTCAGGAGGAGCTTCGGCCTTCAAATGAAAGGAGACGTTTGCGAAAGTGAAATAGACCCGAAGCCGATTAGCCTGAACGCGTAAACGCTTGTTTAAGAGTTGCCTGACTGAGGTAAACAAACTGATGAACGGCCCGTCTGTATAACTAGACGGACCTTTGAGCGGGTCGCCTCTCGGATCAGTGTGCCGGCTAATGCAGCCTGTTGTGTTTTGCACAGTTTTTCAAGGGCTTTTTAGTAAAAAGAACGGTTCTATTTAGAACCATGAGTTCTAAATAGAACCATGTCATGCTTACATAGCTATTTGCATGGAGAAATGGTTCTTTAGATGGGGAATGTATTGTGTATGGTTCTATATAGCACCAAAATGGGTTCTGCTGTTGTTACGATGTCAAGCTTGTAAAACCAGAAGAACCCTGTTTGGTGCTATATATAACCATTTTCAGAAAGGTAGATAGAATCGTGTACAACACATTCTGAAGAATCATTTCACCATGCAGAGAACTATTTAAGCATGGGATGCTTCTATACAGAGCCCATGGGTTTAAACAGAACCATTCCCTTTACTGAAAAGCCCTTAAAGAAGATCTTTTTTCAGTGTAGCTGCAGAGACTCAGTAAATGTAGAGTCATCTACGCTGGCGAGCTAGATAGTAAAGACAGCTTTGTGTTGACATGGAAAACAGACTGTGCTGTTTGTGCAGTGTCTCAGAGTAGCACACACTGCTCAAACACACGCTGCCCATAAAAACAGATTCCAGCCCTCCATGCTGCTGAACTCTGGGGCAGCACGTCCAGCTCTATCTCAGAGTGGCTGAGAATCATCTCATATTTTATATTTAACACAGCCAGCGCTCACTGTGACCTACTGAAGGAGAGAGATGTCGATCCAAAAGTTTACATTCAGGGAAAAACGTTACACTGCCATCACAACCCCCACAAAACTCGCAACACCCAAAAACATGACTCCCCCGTTCCCCAGTGGAGCACCGAGCGGCGCTGGCTCTACTTTTGCAGCGGAGGCCTCGCTGTGAAACCTCGGGGTCGATCAGTACGTCTTTTACGTGCAGCCAATCAGAAAGGAGCCTTCCCAAGGCGGACGGTCAGAGTTGCCCCGAACCGACCAATGAGAACACAGCCTTCCCAAATCAGCCAGTCAGAGCTCCTCTTTCCCAAGCAGGCCAATAAGAGGAAAGTGCCCCCAAAGCGTCAAATCACAGCCCCCAAAGCCCCAACGGAAGGCCTCCAATCAAAGGAGAGCCCGCCCTCCTCGTGTTGGCCAATCAGAGCTCCTCTCCGGCGCTGATTTGTGTAGCGCTTCGCCGGTTTGTTTCAGCTGCGCGGCTCTTTTTTTCTCGACGTTTCCAATTTCTTTGTGCTGAGTCAGGCAGCTGCGGCCGGGCGAGCCTGAATCACTGCCTCGCCTGGCTGTTTTTCACAGCCTGATGGATGAAGGCAGGGAAAGGGGGGATTTTTAAGCGAGTGATGGCTCGCGTGGGGCCGCTGGTGCTGTTTAAATGGACGAGGAAGGGCTTTTCTTTCGGGTCAGTCTGGAGGTGTAACGATACAGATGCCTGTAGGTTCGATATGATGTTCGATTCTGAGGTCCAGATTCAGTTTTTGATATTTGATGTGTCGGAAATGTTTTGATTCTACAGAGCTCAGCTTACTGCACTGTTTAGCTCAGGTTTGGCTCAGACTGGTTTAGCCGTGGCAAACAAAATAAGCCCAAGAAGTGCGAACCTAAGAATTTAGAAGAAAAAAATAAGAGTGATTTGAGCATGGCTGCATGCATAGCTTACGCCCCTCTTCCTCCCCTGACACTACTCTGATAGAATGGACCCTAACGGCTTGTTTGGATCATAGACCTCTAGAGTTGTGTCATCATTTTGTAGTCAGCAACTTGACTATCTAAAGAACTCCGGGTCTCAGCCCTTTTTCCCCTGTGGGAAAAAAATGAATGACATTCTGTCTGTTGCTTTTGTCGCACTCTGTGGTAAACAAAAATGTTCCGAAGTCGACATATTTTGTTCTGTGTACAGTTTTCCTCTGAATGTCACTGGATCCTCTGATTTACCCCTGAATTACGAGGCTGTTAAGGAGTCAAAATATGAATATTACTGCATGAAAGTTAATACTGCAACACATTGTATCGTCATTATAAGACTCCACACAAATCAGGACTTTGGGTATACTGCTGTATACTACAGTTCTGCAAAATGAACAAAAATATAAATAAAAAAGTGCATCAAATGAGCTTTAATCTTGGCAGTTCCTTCCGCCAAACAAAGTAGCAGCTTTTTTGTTACAGATAGAGACATAAAACTGTTGCAATATCAGGTTCAGCTCAGTTTTTTTTGTTTTTTTTTCAGTTTAACCTGAAGGCTGTTACGTTCCAGTCAGTCTGTAAAGCATTACAGAACACATTTGCTGAATTGTGTTCTGTATGTTTGGGGCAATATTTATATGTCTTATATGCATTTAATATATCTGAAAGCTGGTTTTATTTATAGTAAGGTAGAAATGTGATTATTAGCCACAGTATAAATTGAGCTATTACGTAGCAACCAGTGCTCAGCGGAATGATTTATGATAAATTTTTAACATCAGCTGTAGGACGCTTCTCAACCAATCAGACTGTGTCATAACTTAAATCTATATAATCTATAAAATAGACCTGATGTACACTATTAGGCTTTCTTGCAAAATCTTTTCAATGCGCAGGAGTGTAGCATGGATGTCGTTTTTTTTTTTTTTCGTATTTTGACTGCTAAACAACTTCGTAGTTCAGAGGATCTGGTGATGTTAAGATAAAAAGTGTACACAGAATAAAACATATCAGCTGTGGAGTTCCAGTTTTCAAAAACAGCACTAATTTTTGCGATAGAAAGAAAAACCTTAGACCTGGATTTCCTCATAAGGACATACTATGAAATACACCATGCTACAAAATGCTGCACAACATCAGAGATCCATTGACATTATGTCCACAAAAAAGGATAAATGGGAGACCCTTAGAAAAAAACAGGGACGTATCAGAGAAACAGTTTTAAATCTCGACACATAGTTGCAAATGTTCTTTTTTAAATTTCACAATACTGTATTGAAATTGTTAAATCCTTAAATATTAATGCACAGAGCAGCTCCCCTGTTTCCTCTCAGCTGGGGAGAGGATTATGTAGTACCTGTTGGACATGAGCAGGTGTACTCAGGTGTGTATGTGTGTGTGTGTGTGTGTGTGTGTGTGTGTGTGTGTGTGTGTGTGTGTGTGTGCGTTTTCAGCCTCCTGGGTGCTGAGGGAGGAGCCTGTATGTTTACAGAGGGATTAGAAGTAGTGTTCAGTGTTCACAGAAATGAAACGCGCACACACATTTGCACACACACAGGCTAACACACACCCTGGTGAGCAGTCCTATTAGATTCTTTAAGCCCTCCTCTGAGATCTGAGTGTGTGTGCATGTGTGTGTATGTGTGTGCGTCATGTGTGGCTGTGTTTCTAATTGACTGCCTCTTTAAGCTCTCCTCAGAGTGTGCATGTGTGTGTTCCTATTAGATTGCCAATTTAAGCCCCCCTCTGTGTGTGTGCGCGCACTCCTATTAGACTGCCTTGGTAAATGCACTGAGAGTGGTGTCAGTGTGCATGGGTTGACAGGCCAAAGTTCAGTGCTTCAAATCAGGCATCTCAGACAGTAAAGGGAAAACTCCTCCCCCTCCGCAAGATCTTTGTAGTTTAGCTCCTGAAATTTGGTCTAAAGAAACAATTTGCTGTTTTCGGAAAAAAAACCTCGTATGTCCGAAATGGTGACTTTACAGGAGAAGGAAAAAACCTACGTCACTTTAAATGTAAGTCAATGGAACCAGACATTTTTCCAAGTAATTTTGGGCTGTTTCTTTTGGTCCATTCATCATGAAATTTACACACAATGTAAAGGGCAACAGGCATTTTTAAATATGTCAAAAACCTAAAAAATGACAAAATTGGAGATTTGAGGTTTTCTTCCAACATCAGTGAACTACTTTAAAAGTGGCGTTTAACTTTGGAGGAGAAACGATGAGAATTTAGGGTTTGTGACATTCATGTTGATATTTCCAATCTCTCTCCTCAGTGAAACCTCTTATTTACAGATTTTCCCCCAAACAGCTTTTATAACTTTTTATGTAACCTTATTGATTGGATTCAGACTGCAAAACCAGCTGTTAATTCTGATGTACTTTCTTTGGAACTAATAGCCAATTTATGGGACCATGGCAGTGAGTCTATAGTTCTGTAATCCTTCGTGGTATTGTTACATTGTACTGTAGTGTCATTTACTGTATATGGGGAAATATGTTGTTATTTTCTGCTCCACATGCATTGAATGACTTCCACAGATTTTTCAAAATTCCTAAAAAAATAAATGGTTAGGATGTAAACAAAAACATTCAGAGTGGTTTGAAATTTGAACTGTTCACAGTGGTGGCAACAGGAATCACCTCTAAAAGCTCCATCAAATGAAGCTGATATATAAAATGAAAGGTTACAAATATGCTACCTGTTGTCTAAAACGTTGATTTACGATAGTTTTGAGAAGATTTTGGACTAAAACCAGTTCTTAAATTCCATTCATTCATGGCTTGATACATGCAGGGCACTGTGAGGGAAAATAGTCCCCAGCAAAAATTTATTTTTTGATGGGTTTTACCATCATCAACATCACATATAAAGACTCAGGTGACATGTCTAGGTTAACTGGTGGTTTTGGATGGTAAATAAATTTGCGTTGTAGTGGTGGTTCCTTACCATGACTGTAAAGAAATCCGAGTCAGTAGGTTTTGCTTTTGCCTTTGTTTGCATCTCAACAGCTGAATTATAAAAGTATTTTAAAAGATAGGTGGAATTCCCCTTTGCATGATACCTTCAAACTAAGGACCAGCTTTTTAGTAGTGAATAATTCATGTCTTGAAATGGTTGCTTATCAATATTCTTCTTCGCTAAGTGTAAATGCTCTTGCTCTTATTGCACTGTTGCACTTTGAAATGCTTCTTTGCCCATATATACTTTTAATCCATAAGCACAGAATGTCTCTTGGCTGAGAAACGCTTTCAGAAGGCACTTTTCCCACTGCTTTTTCCCTCAACTTTTTTTCTAAGCAGCTGTTGATATGAATGTCTGCCAGAATGACTAAACGTAAAATGTAAATGCAATTTCTTTTGTTGTGGTTTAACTGTTGTGGTTGTGTGCCCAGCTGTTGGTGTCAGTAGGCCTACTTGAACAAATAGAAGAGATTATAATATAGATGGTAGCAGCTGATACGGTTTGGGTTGTGTGTAATGTGGAATATGACTCTGGTCATTTCCCTGTAGGAAGAGCGGGTGGTTCTGAATAAGAACATAACAAAATAAGAAACAAAAACAGTGCGTAACCACCATCACAATCTAGCAATCAGCTAACTGGCTGTTACACACATCCATCCCTCCCCCCATCTACGCATGTGACATCATGTATGTGCGTGTGTATGTGTGTGTGTTTATTGATTTAGAACGGAAGTGCAGGAACATACCCTACTTAGATCAGAGAGGACAAGGTCCTGACTTAAGCACTTCATTATTTAATACAGACACAACTTCCTGTATGATTGAACCACACTATTAATCACGTCCTCTTCAAGTGCATATACACACTGCAGAAGGCCTGAATTAAAGACTATTCTAGGCAGAGGAGGGGAGAGCTGTCCAGTGC
The DNA here is from genome assembly GCF_904425465.1 of Colossoma macropomum. Classification (NCBI taxonomy): domain Eukaryota; kingdom Metazoa; phylum Chordata; class Actinopteri; order Characiformes; family Serrasalmidae; genus Colossoma; species Colossoma macropomum. The sequence goes on from NW_023494804.1 coordinate 33,751,105, forward strand.
TGTTCATCAGAGGTGCTGATTAAACATAGACGTTAACATTTGAGATAACTCAGACACCCACTCACACACACACACACACACACACACACAGCAGAGCTGATAAAAACATGTGCATTGAGATTTGATGCTAGAAAACGAGGATGGCTGGAGAGCCGAGCTTGTAAAGATGTGAAGTGGGGAAGGGATTAGGGATGGGTTTGTGGTTTGGGAGTTGTACTGTGTGAACGGCAGTGGATTTGAAAGGTGTGAGGAACGTAATGACTGTGAGTTTTGGAGGTGTGATGAAAGGAAGAGCATAGGTTTGGGAGATGTAATATGGGGATGGTGGTGGGTTTGGCACGTGCACAGTGGAGATGGTTGTGAACTTAAAAATAAAGGTGCAAAAAGGATTCTTTGGGTGAAGCTTGGGACTACTTTTGGTTCACTAAATAAGAAATAGGGTGTGTGAGTGTGAAAAACATGTTTTTAAGTTTGAGGAACCTCCATGTTATGTAAAGGTTCTATGCCAATTAAAAGTTTCTCCTAGTACTGTACATCCAAACCAAGAACCATTTAAGATCTGTTACTCTTAAAAGTGTGGGTTTGGCAGTGGCAGTGTAAAGAAAGGCTGGGTTTGGTAGTAGCAGTAGTGATTTATTTCTTAATATGTAGTCCTTATTAACAATTTTCTAAAATGAATACACACATATAAATAAATAAATAAATAACAATAAAGCATTACATTAACAAGAAAGAAAACAAAACAAACAATATTGACTGTAAATGTGTAGGTTGCTTATCCTTGTTACCTAACATATTCTAATGGGCAACTCTATTTGTTTGACAGTTAGATGTGATGACGGTGGTGTTTGGAAGTTGAATGTGATTATTGTTATGGGTTTGAGGGTTAAATGTGATGGCAGTTGTGTGTTTGGACGTTGAATGTGATTATTGTTATGGGTTTGAGGGTTAAATGTGATGACAGTTGTGTGTTTGGAAGTTGAATGTGATTGCTGTTATGGGTTTGAGGGTTAAATGTGATGACAGTTGTGTGTTTGGAAGTTGAATGTGATTGCTGTTATGGGTTTGAGGGTTAAATGTGATTATGTTTGTGTGTTTGGAAGTTGAATGTGATTATTGTTTGAGTCTGAGGTTTAAATGTGCTGACAGTTGTGATTTTGCAAGTTGAATGTGATTATGGGTTTGGGTTTGAGAGTTAAATGTGATGGTTGTGAATTTGGAAGTTGAATGTGATGATGGTTTTGGGTTTGGCAGTTAAATGTGATGACAGTTGTGGATTTGGAAGTTGAATGTGATTGTGGTTTTGGGTTTGAGGGTTAAAAGTGATGATGGTTGTGGGTTTGAGAGTTGCAATGAAGAGATGACTGTAGGTTTGAAAGCTGAAGTGTGTAGATAGTTCTGAGTTTGGTAGTTGAATGTGAGGATGGGTGTGGGTTTGGAAGTTGCCGTTTGGAGATGGAGGGAGGTATGGGTTTAGAACAACAGTGGATTTAGTTCTGTGTATTTGGAAGCTGTGTGGGCAGACTGCAGGAACACACACAATTTAACTGATTTGTTCAAGGTGCTGCCACATTTCCAGAGCCCATCATTAAGGCAGCCAAAATAATGGTCCTCAGTGGGATATCAACCTCCCTGAGGTACAGTCAGAGCCTGTTACCAACAGCTACACTGTCCAACCTTAGCTTATTCTAGCTTCATAACACTACCTGCAGGTAGTGCACTGAAATTAAACCCCTAGTGGTCTAGAATGATCTCTGTTTTGCTATGCTATCCACTGCCATTCTAAAACAGTTATTCACTGTGCTTTATGAACAGGCTGTAGTTGGCCACAGCCATGCTGTACATGAAGAGACTTTTGTCAGTTCTCTTTAAGTCTACGTCTTGCTTTTTCAGTTGACAGCTTCACGCAGTACTTCCTAAACAAACAGAACACACCATGGGCTAGCCCCGCCTTCACAACAAAAGTCCTTCTCAGAACAACCCAGCCAATAAATGCTAGAGAACTAATACTCCAAAATGAACATGCTGAATATTATGAGCATGAATTTTGTTATCAATGGCAAGAACTATGATGTCTAAGGGTTAAAATAAAGAAACAAGCACTGTACACTTATCAGGCATAACATTATGACCACCTCCTTGTTTCTACGCTCATTGTCCATTTTATCAGCTCCACTTACTATATAGGTGCACTTTGTAGTTCTACAGTTACAGACTGTAGTCCATCTGTTTCTCTGCATACTTTGTTAGTCTCCTGTTACCCTGTTCTGCAGTGGTCAGGACCCCCATGAACCGTCACAGAGCAGGTACTATTTGGGTGCTGGATCATTCTCAGCACTGCAGTAACACTGATGTGGTGGTGGTGTGTTAGTGTGTGTTGCGCTGGTCTGAGTGGATCAGACACAGCAGTGCTGCAGGAGTTTTTAAACACCTCAGTGTCACTGCTGGACTGAGAATAGTCCACCAACCAAAAATATCCAGCCAACAGCGTCCTGTGGGCAGCGTCATGTGACCACTGATGAAGGACTGGAGAATGACCAACACAAACTGTGCAGCAGCAGATGAGCTATCTTCTCTGACTTTACATCTACAAGGTGGACTGACGAGGTAGGAGTGTCTAATAGAGTGGACAGTGAGTGGACACAGTGTTAAAAACTCCAGCAGCACTGCTGTGTCTGATCCACTCGTACCAGCATAACACACACTAAAACACCACCTCCACATCAGTGTTACTGCAGTGCTGAGAATGCTCCACCACCCAAATAGTACCTGCTCTGTGAGGGTCCATGGGGGTCCTGAAACAGATGGACTACAGCCTGTAATTGTAGAACTACAAAGTGCACCTATATAGTAAGTGGAGCTGATAAAATGGACAATGAGCGTAGAAACAAGGAGGTGGTCATAATGTTATACCTGATCGGTGTATAAAACTGAACAGTATATGAACCCCAGTCAGAACAAACTTTGACCTGAACAGTTCCTTCTACGTGCAGGAAGGCAGAGCAGAAGAAATGCTCCAGCACTGTTACATGAGCGACATCAAATACCAAGAACTATATCCCATAATGCAGCTCTCTTTTTCTGCTCCCACAGCGAGCTGCATCGTGTTGGGATTAGAGCTCTTGTTCTCGCTTGTTGTGCAGCGGTTAGATCTGTGCAGAAAGGATGGGGAGAGAGAGCAGCCATAGTTATGTAGATGCGGTACGCGGAGGAGGCCCAGAACAGAGCCGCTGCACGTGAGCTTTCTTTCCAGCTACTTTTGAACCAAATCAATACACGGCGCCAAATGAATACTGATCCACTTGAGCTGTGGAGAGAGCAGCTAGGCTTCACTGTCTTTTCTGGCTCTTTATCCACTCCATACATGCAGAGCTTTTATTTCTCATTTGATGATACAATAACGTATCTGTAGTTAGGTCTGGGCCGGTATTAAACCTGTCATGTCCTCTTAAAATATAATATCATCAACAGCTTGTCTCTGAGACGTTAATATTAAAAGCAGTGAGTCAAGGTTTTGTGATTTTATTGTACATAAAGAATGAAATCAAAAGAGCTGCAATAAAGTACTTGGTAACTGAAGAAGTGTTGTATTGAAGATTCAAAGATATATATCTTTGCTGCCATTTACAACCTTAAAAAATGGTAACTTTATAAGAGTAGGGGAAAAAAAAAATAACTTTAATGTATTTAACATAATGAGATTTTTTCCGATAATTTTGAACCATTTCTATTCCATTCATCATATTTATGGCAGCAAATTCTCCACTAATTTACTGTTTATATAGTATTACAGTACTCATGTTGTACTTCAGCTGTATTTCTAAACAGAGTTGAAGTTGATTATTAGTACTGTACTGTAAAACTGTACTGTATTAGTACAGTTTTTCCCTGCACCCCTGTATTTCTAATGTACTGCTTTTATATGCTCCAATGTGCAACCACAGCTGAGGACCCTCACCTGTGCTACACTATGAAGTACAGCATGTGAAAAATATAAGCAAACATGACAAATTTATCTCTGTAGCTTCCAGCAGCAAATGCTTGAGCATTTCTACATACTGTTCCATAGTTAAAAGAACAGCCAGGCTATTTTTGAACAGCAAATTACAGCAGTCATGTGCACTTATACCAGCCATTAAGACTACAAAGATGGCAATAACCAGATATCTGTCAATCATAACATTAAGGCATGAACTATAGTTAACTGAAACACCATCATGGGTCAAATACCAAACCTGTACAATTCGTTTAAAGGTATCTTCGGGCTAGAATTAACACGATGAAACAACACAAAAAGAACCTGATGTGTAAAGAGCTGTAGGCACAAAAAATTAAAACAAATGAACAAAACTGCATAAAGTAATGGTCACTTTCCCAATATGGTTTTCAAATAACAGCTAATTACTGTAAAATCCAACTTATTTGACAAGAACCCCGACCTGGTTCTCCCAGAATGCACCACTTTTACAGCAATCTTACAGTCATATTAAAGATGCACTGTAGATTATTACAGTATTTGACATGACAGTGACAATAAAATGAATACTTTATATCAGTTTGATTATGGATGGTTTTTGTGTCAGATAATCACGTTATCAAAAGAACTCAGACTTAAAAGGCTAAAGATGATCATACAGTGTTATAATACTGGAAATCATGTTACATTATCTTAGACATGGTCTTATGCAACATTATCATATATCGGTCCAATCCAATAAAATATTAATCCAGGAAATTTACAGAATAAACGGCCGGAGTCTATAATAAGATGACGGTAGAGCTGATCTCTCTCTATCTTTCTCTCTTGCTATCTCTCTCTCTCTCTCTCGCTCTCTTTTTCACTCTCCCTCTGCTGACTGTTCTCACACATATGGCCATGGGCGACTGTACGTGAGAATTACACATTATCTCTGGAAGAGAGTGTAATTATTGCGGTCCTGCGGGCTGCCGTAGTTTCTGATTCAATGCGGCACCAAAACTGGCATTGGCCCTCCACATGGGGGAGGCAGCAGGATGTTTCAAGTTTGTCATTGCCTTCTAGCCTATCAGAAACCGAACAAGGTCTAGCCAGAACCAATGGCCTGAGCTTGAAGCAAGGTGAGGTCCCTTTTAAAAAGAGGCAATCCAGTTTGACTCCAGACTGACTTGTTTAAGAATTAAGGAATTTATGATAGGCCTACATGTCATGGAAATGATATATCCGTTGCTGTTTTAAGAGTTTAACCCTTGTGTGGTGTTCAGGTTGGACCCATTTTCAGTGTTTACCAAAAGAAAAAATTAGGCGAATTATTATTATTTCAACCTCACATTTCTTGTCCTTTGCTCATTTTCTGTGAAGAACATATGAAATAACCCATTTTCAGTGTCTTCACACTGTTCACCCCCCACACATTTATATTACACATGTGGTGTTGGGTGAACCTGCGAGGAATAAAAGTGTGGAGGTGCTGTGTCCTTCACTCTGTTCTCCTCCTACATGGCCTGCTGTTAGTGTGTGTGTGTCTGTGTGTGTATGTGTTTGTATATGTGTGTGTGTGTGTGTGTGTGTGAGGGTGGACAACATGGACAGGCTGCTGACTGGCTACAGCTGCTAAAGGAGATCCCTACGCTGGGCACTTGTGATATTTTAAACATCTGGTATTTTTGCATAAATTGTTATGGCTGTATTGATTAAAAGAAATAATAAAAATAATGGTCCACCAGACCACTGAGTAACAAACACATCAACACCACACAAGGGTTAACGAAAAGAGTTTGATGTATATAAGCACTGAGAACTTTTTTCAGTAAAAACAGATGTCAGAAAAAAAAAATGAAGCTCTACATGGTACTCTCTTGGTGTTATGACACAATCTTCAGACTCTACCTACTACAGTGCTCGAAGAAGTAAAGAGGATTGCAGACAGCTCACCCATCACTTTGACCTCTACAGGAGGATCAGCTGGACTTCTCTTGCCACCAGAGGGTAGAGGCTTTGCTAAAATTTCATCCGTAAAGCTGTCAGTAGACTTTTACCTTTAAACCTCTTGTCCTTTTTCAAAGAGTGTCACTTCAGATTTAGAATCTCTACTCACAGCCTTTACTGTCTTTCACCACTGGAAGGGTGAGAATGGGCAAATGTTCTTCTCCTCTGAGCTGCCTGGTGACAGAACACGTTTAAAGAACAGGCGAGGTTGAACATTTTGTATCCTTGACTGAATTTCAATTGTTACTCCAGGCAGATTCCAGCAACTGTTTTTAGATAAATAAAGACACCTGCGTGCTCTCTTGATGGCATCCAGCTGGATATTCCTTTGAAAACCTCAAGGAATTTGCCTGGTTATAGAGAAGCCCAGTGAAATAACTAAGTCTAGCATTGACTAAGACTAAGACACAAGAGAGAAGCTCAAGGAATGAAGCGCATTTGCACTGTGTTCAGCTGTGAGTGTGTGTGTGTGTGTGTGTGGATGTGTGGATGGTGGGGTGACTGCTTGTGTAGTGCAATTACAGCATGTGTCCAATGTGCTAGTGTGCGTGTGCGTCTGTCTCTGCATAGACAACAGCTATGGTAATGTGGTCATTCACTCTGCTCACTGCATCTGGCTGTGCCTTTTCACTGGCTTCATGAATATTAGTAAATCTTTTTTTTTCGCAATTATGCCGTCCATTTGGACAGCCCAGTGACTGAGCGGCCCAGACAAAGCATATTGTCCGCTTCTGAATAAACACGGTAGCGCTTTGAAATGAAATGTTAGGCAGAGGCCTTGTTTGTGTGGTGTTTTTCGCCTTGTTCATGTGCCGTTTCACCAGGCTTTCCAGCTATAGGCGGAATAATCATTTCGGCCACAGAAAGAGAGGGGAGAGACTGGAAGGCGAGAGATCTGATGTACAGATGGACTTGATTTATAAGATTAGCTCTCATATGGTCCAGGCCCTGTCAGCACACACAATAACGTGTATATTTTGCACACTTTCATCTCCTTATGTCTTTCTTCTCGCATGTTAAAGCCTCTCTCACCTGCTTATGCTCAAGTGGCAAGAGGACTTTTGAATGTGTCAGTCCTCCGTCTGCCGTCTGGTGCCTTTGCCTTCGCTGCAGGAGAGATAATACCCTGAGACGGCAGCCGAGTACAGAGATATAGCACTGCTGCGGAGCTGTGCTGAAGAGCATGTTAAAGATTACAGATCAGTGTTACGGAGGACAGTCGAGGCGACACTATAGGACCGACAGTGCAGTGTAACAGAATCATGTTACAGAGTGCCACTAGACCAGTGTTACACAGTGTGAAAGAGTGCACTTAAAAAGCAATGTTATATAATGTTACAGGGCAGTGCATTATACACCGATCAGGCATAACATTGTGACCACCTCCTTGTTTCTATGCTCATTGTCCATTTTATCAGCTCCACTTACTATATAGGTGCACTTTGTAGTTCTGTGTGTTGTGCTGGTACGAGTGGATCGGACACAGCAGAGCTGCTGGAGTTTTTAAACACTGTGTCAACTCACTGTCCACTCTATTAGACACTCCTACCTTGTCAGTCCACCTTGTAGATGTAAAGTCAGAGACGATAGCTCATCTGCTGCTGCACAGTTTGTGTTGGTCATCCTCTAGTCCTTCATCAGTGGTCATAGGACGCTGCCCACAGGACGCTGTTGGCTGGATATTTTTGGTTGGTGGACTATTCTCAGTCCAGCAGTGACACTGAGGTGTTTAAAAACTCCAGCAGCACTGCTGTGTCTGATCCACTTATACCAGCACAACACACACTAACACACCACGTCAGTGTTGCTGCAGTGCTGAGAATGATCCACCACCCAAATAGTACCTGCTCTGTGAGGGTCCATGGGGGTCCTGACCACTGCAGAACAGGGTAAAAGGGGGCTATCAAAGTATGCAGAGAAACAGATGGACTACAGTCTGTAACTGTAGAGCTACAAAGTGCACCTATATAGTAAGTGGAGCTGATAAAATGGACAACGAGTGTAGAAACAAGGAGGTGGTCATGATGTTATGCCTGATCGATGTATAACACAGAGTGCTACTACAGTGCAGTGTCACAGAGCACTGTTACTTTTTTTGTCTTCTGTCTGTAAAGCACTTTAAGCAGGTATCTGTATGATTTATAAAGAAAGTTTATTATTAATAATAATATTATTATTATTAATACAGTCCACTGTTACAGAATGCTATTACGGTGCAGTTTCGCAATGCTTACTGCTTGTTAAGAAGTGTGTCCTGCTTGTTTTTAAGCACAAGTCTGAAAGCACCTTATAGAGCACTGTTACAGGCCGCTGTTACATGACAGGGCAGTACAGAGTCACATTGTCAAGTTACTTTGTCACAATACATTGCCACGTGCACATGGATCCAGATTTAGATTAGATTTGTTTAGATTAGCTCACACCCTGACTCCACCCACTCATAAACACACACCTGCTTGTTTCTGGACTCATTAGCTCTTTTATATTTATATCTCCATTGTTTAGCTCTGCTCTTTGCCAAGTCTTGCAAATATTTCTGTGCATTACTGGGTCGTTTTCCTTGCGCATTTGTCCTGTGTTTTAGGCCCTTGTGCTGTTTTCTTGGCTTTTGATTATGGATTATTCCTGCACCTGTCTACCTATTATTATATTACAGAGCACTATTGCTGTGTAGTGTTACAGTGAAGAGTTACAGATTATTATAGAGCAGTGTTTCAGAGCGCTATTACAGTGCAGTGTCACACAGTGTTGCACGGCGTAATGTGATTATACACCGATCAGGCATAACATTATGACTACCTCCTTGTTTCTACACTCATTGTTCTAAACTCCAGCAGCACTGCTGTGTCTGATCCACTCAGACCAGCACAACACACACTAACACACCACCACCTCGTCAGTGTTACTGCAGTGCTGAGAATGACCCACCACCCAAATAGTACCTGCTCTGTGAGGGCCCATGGGGGTCCTGACCACTGAAGAACAGGGTAAAAGGGGGCTAACAAAGTATGCAGAGAAACAGATGGACTACAGTCTGTAACTGTAGAACTACAAAGTGCACCTATATAGTAAGTGGAGCTGATAAAATGGACAATGAGCGTAGAAATGAGGAGGTGGTCATAATGTTATGCCTGATCGGTGTAGAATAGTGTTGTAGAGCAGTGTTATGGAACAGGGCTAGTAGGTTTTACAGAGCAGTAACCAAGTTGACAGTAGCCAACCAGCCCAGCGTGGATATGCATGAATTGTCTCATAGTCACGCTGCTGAGATGTGACTCAGCATTCAATCCCTTCTTCGGAAAAAGAGGAGAGATAGTAAGAGAGTGGATGAGAGAGGCAGAGAGGGTGCATTGGGTGATAGCTTCTAGACAGTGAGAGAGCTAATTAATCACATCAGTAAATGTTTACACATCTGTCTCTGTTCCTGCCACTCACATACACATATCATGCATACATTGAGGCACTTAGTTACTCACACATTATTACTAACATATTAGGTACATATACATTGTAGCTATACTGCACTGGTCATTTTATTAGATGCACCAACCATACAAGTTCATTTTTTGGCCTACAGATAATGACTGGAGCACATCTGTTGCTATGTGTTTACTGTGTTACTCACTGACCACTGATGTACAGTTAAAAACCATAGCTCATCCTTTTCCTTGCACAATTTGTGTCAGTCATCCTCTCTCCCAGGGGTGGTAAACTGGTCCGGGAGTGTTGGACTTCAGCAAAGTTTGGTGATTTTCCTGGTCTGACTCACCAACTAAACCTGGTGATTAGCTGCTGATTTGAATAGTGTGAGCTTGAGTAGGACATTCACATAAAATGTGCAAGAAGACCATCCTTTAGGACTGGAGTTCACCAGCCCTGCTCTAGCCCTTCATCAGCGATCAGTTTCTCAATACAGTATCACTATTGGCTGGATGTTTTTGGTTGGTGGACCATTTTCAGTCTCCGTCAACCAGAAGGAAGGTTACTGTAAAAACGTATTCTGGTACAGATTATTGATTACCTGTTCAAGAACGTACTCTGTAACAAAGGATTAGCATATTATTTTATGTAATTTGATTACTTGCCTTAACTTTTCAAATCACTGTCATATCAATCATACAATTACACAAATTTGAATAAAATAAGTATTAGTTAAAAAAGATAAAAACAGTTTCACTTAAAGCAAGGGAAACGAAAACTGCACTGTTTTATGATACAAAATTCACATATAATTGTCTGTCAAAACTGTGCACACTGGACCCAATGCGATTTATTTTATTTGATTTATTTTGTCATCTTTTAGTATCATTTTTTTTCCTACTGTGGAAAAAATAACTTACAAAATGTCTTCATATGACAATGATATCCTTTGCTCCTCATTAAAAAAGCACATTGGGTAGCTTACTCTCCATTTTGGTAAAGCAAAAGCAGCACAGAGAGTTTACTCCCTCAATCAAGAGCTTTTTTGAGAGTTTTTTGCATATTTTTTGGCAGCTCGGATGTCCGTAGCCTCGTTTGAGCAGCTTTTGGAGATGCGCAGCAAACCCATGAAGCTGAAAACAAACCTTTTGGCATTTCTTACAATTTGCTGAGACAAAACCATCAGTCAGAACTGTGTTTCCAGACCACCTTAACCGGAAGAGTGCTGATCTAGAATCAGTTTTCGTGACTGTGAGCATAAAAAATACAGAAGAATCTGGAGCCGTATTACAGAAACTTCCTAGGTTTTGGTCTTAACTTAAGATCTGACAGGTCAAGATAAGATTTTTCACAAATTCATATTACAGAAGATAATTTTATCATGATTTAGGAATCCTATCTAACCTCCAGTATCTTATCTCAAGTTACAAAATCTTAACTTATTCAGTCGAAGCCGACAATCAACTGTCATGTCTGTTGCCTTGTTGCCGAGTGTTTCCCATATGCACACAGCTGAAATGTAAACACGTAATCAAAGTAAAGTTAATGTACAAAAAAGTCAAACAAAACTGAAGCGCCATAAACTGAAAGTTAAGAATATTGTAACAGCGCCCCCTGCTGTTTTTCAGAGCGTCGCCGCTCCACAGTTTCAGTTTCCCAAACGAAGCCGAGCGCGCTAACGTTATTCCTTCTAATAAACAAACACACGTTCAGCTCTGTCTCCTCATTATTCACCACCATCACTGTAATGTTTTATCATCAACATTAACACACAAAGGTAATAAGTGGGGACGGTGGAGATCGAGTCTGCAGCATCTTGGGTTTGAAACACTGTTAGAAAAAAACTCTCACAAGTCAAACCATTGTTTTCAGGGTAGATAAATGTAGCGTCATTATGTCCGTTATAGTGAACTGTGCTGCCGGTCACAGCATAAAACATAGAAACAGATGGTTAAAACAGAAGTGAAGACTCCTCTGGGTTTGTCTAGTTAGGGTGTTTCTGTACCACTGTTTTCATCTAGAGTTAGGATAAAATTATGAACTTAAGAGCTGTTGTTCTTTAATAGCTTCTGCCCTAAATTCAGACCTGGCTAAAGTTGTCATGGTGACTAAAAAGATAAGATTTCAGACTTAAGAAGTTTCTGTAATATGGCCCCTGATCCAAGATCAGTGGTCTAACTGGACTGCTACATGAATGCTTGGATGTTGCTATGCCAACTACAGAGACAACAGAGATTGGTGGGGTGAGTTGACGAATAAATAAACATGTATAATGAGCCATCGTCTCTGATTTTACATCTACAGGGTGGACTGACAAGTTAGGAGTGTCTAATAGAGTGGACAGTGAGTGGACACAGTGTTTAAAAACTCCAGCAGCACTGCTGTGTCTGATCCACTCGTACCAGCGCAACACACACTAACACACCACCACCACCACATCACTGTTACTGCAGTGCTGAGAATGCTCCACCACCCAAATAGTACCTGCTCTGTGAGGGTCCATGGGGGTCCTGACCACTGAAGAACAGGGTAAAAGGGGGCTAACAAAGTATGCAGAGAAACAGATGGACTACAGTCTGTAACTGTAGAACTACAAAGTGCACCTATATAGTAAGTGGAGCTGATAAAATGGACAATGAGCGTAGAAACAAGGAGGTGGTCATAATGTAATGCGTGATTGGTGTATACAATAATGCTCGTCGGAGAGCAGGATAGCGCGTGTCCTTATGGGCATCTGGAACATTCTCTCTATCAGAGCGCAGAAGCTGATAAACATGTGGCAGCGGCTTTTTTCATCTTAATCTATTTATACTAGCAGATGAACGTTAGTAATAGTGTGTTTGAACAGTGTGATTCAGATACAGTGATACAGCACAAGCTCACATTGTACAAGCCTCTCTCTCTCTCTCTCTCTCTCTTTTTCATGTGTACACACAGGTGGAGTAATCAGCACGGCCACTGTGTAATCTCACTCACGCACATCTGTGCGCTCACCTGTGTGCGAGTGTGAGTGTTGCTCTGTCTCCTAGGCTGGTAGTGTGTGTGGACATCCCTGGAGGCTTTGTTTTGGTCGATACCGAGCTGTGCATTGGACTTACTATATGGCAGCTTCACTCTGGGGTAAAAAGAGAGAGAGAGAGAAACAGAGAGATAAAGAGAGGGGATGTGTGGGTGCATACAGTACTGTGCAAAAGTCAGAGACCACCCTTTATTTGTTTCATTTCCAGTCAAAAAGGCCTTTAGGTGCAAGTTCATTTTTACAGGAGATCTTTCTGAGGAGATCAAATATAAGCTTATCCATGTATAATATATAAGGAGGGGAAAAGTTAAGGGTAAATAAGTGAAAAAAGTTTGTAAAAAATAAAGAGTTTCTAAAACTGGATTCCAAAAATGATTAAAAGATGTTGAGAAAATACAGCCCCTATCATATATATACACCGATCAGGCATAACGTTCTGACCACCTCCTTGTTTCTACGCTCATTGTCCATTTTATCAGCTCCACTTACTATATAGGTGCACTTTGTAGTTCTACAGTTACAGACTGTAGTTAGCCCCCTTTTACCCTGTTCTTCAGTGATCAGGACCCCCGTGGACGCTCACAGAGCAGGTACTATTTGGGCGGTGGATCATTCTCAGCACTGCAGTAACACTGACGTGGTGGTGGTGTGTTAGTGTGTGTTGCGCTGGTACGAGTGGATCAGACACAGCAGTGCTGCTGGAGTTTTTAAACACTGTGTCCACCCACTGTCCACTCTATTAGACACTCCTACCTTGTCAGTCCACCTTGTAGATGTAAAGTCAGAGACGATAGCTCATCTGCTGCCGCACAGTTTGTGTTGGTCATCTTCTAGTCCTTCATCAGTGGTCACAGGACGCTGTTGGCTGGATATTTTTGGTTGTTGGACTATTCTCAGTCCAGCAGTGACACTGAGGTGTTTAAAAACTCCAGCAGCACTGCTGTGTCTGATCCACTCAGACCAGTGCAGCACACACTAACACGCCACCACCACGTCAGTGTTACTACAGTGCTGAGAATGATACACCACCCAAGTAGTACCTGCTCTGTGAGGGTCCATGGGGGTCCTGACCATTGAAGAATAGGGTAAAAGGGGGTTAACAAAGAAACAGATGGACTACAGTCTGTAACTGTAGAACTACAAAGTGCACCTATATAGTAAGTGGAGCTGATAAAATGGACAGTGAGCATAGAAACAAGGAGGTGGTCATATGTTATGCCTGATTGGTGTGTGTATATATATATATATATATATATATATATATATATATATATATATGAAATGCATCTCTTTTTTAAACCGTGCTTTAACCTATCCAGTATGCCAAGTAAGTCTGAAATTTAATTGGAGAGCTGATAGCAGTTCGTCTTTAAATTGTACACCAGCAATTATATATGCAGTGCATGAAATCACCATCAGGTAGATGTCTTGGGTAAAGTTTCTTCAGCTAATTTAGTCTCTCATAATGATCTCATTCCACCAGTTTAATGGCAGCTAGGCTGCCTTTAGCCCGCTGAGAGGAGATATGTCTAATTAATCATGGGTTTTGTTTCCAAGCACAGATTAAGCCTAGTCCTACACTAAGAAGGATCTGCAATAGAGGATGCTCTTTGACGCTGTAATCTAGTCCGGTCTTGGACATAAACTCCAATAAGCATGTAAACTAATCTGTGCCAACATAATGAAGTGCTAATGAAATAGTGAACGTTATTGAAAGAAATGTGAAAAAAGACGAATGACATTCGCTTTCACTAAACCATTCGCTCTCTTTTTAGGCACTCGGCTGTCTGCTGTGGAAACGTAAGACACAGGTCAGAGCAGGGCCCATGTGTATTAGTAATAACTTTGATTTACTATTTTTATCCTTATCCGATCAGTTTTTTTAAGATGTGAATGCAAAGGTTTGTGATCGCCACTTAGAAATACCCACCTTGTAGCTCCTCTTTGCTGGTGTACAGACAGAGATTGTAGCAGAGAACTTGTAGAGAGGAGACCACTCTGTTAATGTCTTCCGGGTTTCTCAAATGCTAGAGGGCGCTCCTGAGCGAGTCCAAAATGATCGGGTTAAGATAAAGCATTTGAGCTAAATCATAGTTTATAAATGCTTTAACATTTTTAATGTAAAAGAATACGTTTATTTCCTGAACAATGAACAGCATAAAAGATTTTAACGCTGCTGTTATATTTTAAGAGCTTTTAAACTCGAGCTGGAGGAGTTTAGAACGGCGCCTCATGTACGTTCACGACGTCTGTGGGCGTGAACAGCCAGTGGGCTGCTCCGCTCGCCAGCACTCAGTAGCAGTAAATGCCAGCGTTCTGCTGCCCAAAACCCGTTTACTGTAGAAAAAAGGAAACATGCAAGTGAGTTTTCTCAGTTTTTTTAGTGAAATACATCCTTCTACTTCCTAAAATTAGAGGAAAGTTCTGGGCGAGTGATTAGAAACTATCTTAACTTTTTAACGTTTTTAGCCATTGAGCTTCATTTACTTCCATTCATTGAGGACTCGCTCACGGGTGCCCTCTGCTGTTTCGCAGTCATGTTTTTGATATAACGAGGGAAATAGGAAGTGGCCAGGCTGATGCTCAGTTTGTGTTAGCCATCCTCTGTCCCTTCATAAATGGTCAGTTTCTTAGCTGGAAATTTTCTTCATACCCCAGTATTGATGTGTAAAATACCAGCAAAACAAACAGGGGGTTAAAACAATCCAATTTACATCATTCCCACAACCCAACACTGAATCGCTGTGTAAAAGAACACATGCTGGATTAAACTGACCCAGCATCACTGAGTTATGTGAATAACCCAACAGGCTGGAATTTAAGAGTTACCCTAATATATGGTTGCGTTGACCCAGCACTGGGTTGTCTGTAACTTTTTTATTAGGCTCCTGTCTGAGAATGTATTGCTTTGTTTTTACTTTTTACATCACTTTCTTTGCACCATACATTAAGCAAAGAGAACAGAAGAGAGAATCCAGTTTGGTTGGTTAGTTAGCTATGTTAGCTCATTAGATAGGCTAACATTAGTCAATTATAATAAACGTATTACACAGATGAGTTTAATGTTTGCTTAACAATGACCTAATAGTGGGCTGTAAATTTTGGCAAATATAACGTCACCTAATCTTATTAGTCCAACATCACAGCCAGAAAAATACAGCTTATAATACAGTTTTTACTTTAGTTTAAATACTTATGTTTATTGGTTTTGCTTAATAGTGAGTCGTAAAATATATATTTTACGGAAATTTTCAGTCAATCTTTGCCGCTGATTAACCAACTCTATTCTAAGCAGCTTCCCCGCGTGCTGTTATCATTTCAAAATACACTATTGGCCTGGCTATTATTATGCTGGGTTGAGCTTGTTGGGTCATTTTGCTTACCCAGCAGGAAATATCCCAACAAAGCATAGTTATTTAGAGTAAACTGCCCCAAAACTACCCAGCGCTGAGGAAATAACCCCACAAAATGACTCAACATGCTAAACCCAGCAGTTGGGTAAAAAAACAACCCAGTGGTTTTCAGAGTGCACACCATGTCACTACCATCTCGGTGTCACTGCTGTGTTAAGAATGGTCCACCGCAGTCGCAGTCCTGTGGTCAGAAACTGACCAATGATGAAAGGAGTTGAAAGTGTCTGTCAGATTGTTCGGTAATAAATGGACTACAGCATGTAACTGTCCACCTATATAGTGAACCTATAAGGTTGAAAGTGCCATAAAGTGGCCAGTGAGTGGACAGGCAGGGCAGACAAGGCAGGCGTTTCTAATAAAGTGGATGTTGGTTGTATATCTGGAAGGTTATTTATCCTCACAGCGCATTCAGTGTTTAATATTCCACAGGTGGCACTGCACTTACCTTTACACGAAAAGGTTTCAATGAACTCCTCAGTATCAGTCAGATTAGTTGCATTGACTGTGTCTGATAACTGATCTTTAAGAGTGCCTTCCACTTTAATTTCACTCTCAAAGACAGTGATTGGACCGACAGGGTCGGTGTGTTTTCCCTCATGGCAAACCATGCGACGTGACGTGACATTCGACCTGACAGATAACGTCCCTTTAAAAGCCTTTTTTTTTCCTCTCCGGTAAATGCGCTGTCAGTCGTGATCAAAGTGCAGCCATCTGAAGCCTTCCAGATGCTTAACACACAACCTGACACACCGCAGCCCTGCACACTGACCAGCGAAGAGTCTTTCAGTGCATGTGTGTGAGCGCAAACATGCATGAGAATAAATAAAAGAATCTGGTGCAGTATCGTAAACACTCTTCAGTTCAGACAGTCTGTATTTAGATGCTAAAACAGGAATTAATTGTTAATGCATTTACACATATTCACCTGTTCAGCTTACAGCAGCTTAGCCCCACCCATTAGTGTTGAAGTTATAAGGAGTGTTTCAGCCCAGACTGCTTCTGGAATGAGGCGCAACACAAGGCAGCCAATCAGAACAGAGCTTATTTACATATCTGTCATAAAGGCACAGCGATTAAAACAGACTATTTAATTCTAAGTGATAAAGAGAGGTTGGAAAATGGTCATATAAAAGTGAACTATATATAAAACCAAAAAGATATCATAAACAGACCTCAGAGAAAAGAAAAAAAAAAACTAAAATACAAGAAAAATTCAAGCAAATGGGCCCTTTAAATTGGTTGTAGACCCTCAAATGATCTACATTCAAGGATGGAGCAAAAACACATAGAGATAGAGCTACAGTGTGGAGTCCCTGAGGTTTGAGATTATGTGACGGTTCTCTAAACAGTTAAAAAGGTTCTTCACACTCAAATCTCTTGAGACATGGTTCTATAGGGAACCACAAGTGGTTTTTCTATGGCAGCCATTACAGAAAACCTTGTTTTTTTAGATTTTTTCAATGTCTAACACATAATTAATCATATATAATCACAATTAATTGCATACTGAGCTTCATTTCTATTCGATTTACATTCTACAGCCTCAGTTCTACACTGCTAATTTTTTTCCAGATGTTTTGATGACAAAATAATTACAAAAATAGTAAAAATGTATGATGGTCTTCCTGAAAAACAAGACTGTGTGCACAACAATAACTTTTAATCAAACTGAAATCATAGTATCTCTTCTTATACTTCTTATATTATTGATTCTATTATTTTGATTGAAAATCACTTTCAAAATTTGAATTAGTAAGAATGAAACAAAATATAAGATGAAGCATTTCAGGGTGTATTCATAAAGGGGGGAAGCTGGTCTCAGACTGGATTAAAAGGGCTAGAATGGGCAGAGTCTGGACTGCAGGAATCTTGGCCGGTGAATTGCTAAAAGCTGTGAAAGATGACTGCTGTGACCCTAGCTGCCTTTCTGCTGAAACAGAGCGAGCAGCTACCCTATGGAAATCTACTTAACTGTAGACAAGACAATTGCCATATTGCTTTCAATGAGATTTGTTCTCATTTAGCAGCTGTCTTCCTCGAGAAATTGCGTTTCTCTTCGTCCAAGTGAAGTGAGCACACCTAGCCATTTTCAGGATGTTCTATTAGGCAGCTCGCTCATCCGCTTATTGGGTTATTAAATATGACACTGCTGGCTGTCTTGTTTTTTTATTTATTTATTTTTATTTGTTAGCCTACAGACTTCTTTGTTCCTGCTGCACATATTCTAAACATCACAATGGAAATGTACAATAGAAGATGTATTATATTGTACAATACAAAGCACACTCTCTGGAATAAAGGTAGTAAACTGTCACTGGGGCAGTCCCCCTCTTGTCACTGGGGTGGGACCCTCAAGGGTACATCTCAGTACCTTTAGTCAGGGAACATAACTGTACCATAATCCATTGAAATTAAATTCTCTAAGCTGTACTGACTCCACACACCCCATCTCGTCTCCAGGCTTTTATTTTATTAGATTATGAAAAGGTACAAATACGAACTTTTCACCTGGAAAAAAATGTATTTAAACATTTAAGGTTCACAGTTGGACCTTAAAACCACTGCAGTACCTTTGAGAGAACATTTACATTGTTTGTACCTTGATGAACGAAAAATGTACCTGCACAGAACCTTTATTTCTAACAGTGGACAAAATATATCATTGCTGTTCTCTCCAAAATGGCAACTTTACAGGAAAAGGAAAAACATAATTCTTAAATTTCAATGTATGATTCTGTAAAATGATTTAATTCCTGGCCCATTTGTCATGAAATGTTCATATGATGGAAAGGGCAGTGGGCATTTTCAAAGTGTGTTAGAAATGAAGCAAAAATTGATGTATAAGGTTTTGTTCTGACAGTGATTAATATGAAGAGTTTCATTCCAAACTGCTGTATTTCTATCCAATCTTGGATACAACATATGGATATATGTTTTTGAAAGGATTAACAGATGTATTATGGAAACACAAGTTTATTTCTCTAGTAAAGGTGGTATTAATCATATTATAGCATTGATATTTCATATACACTGATCAGGTATAACATTATGACCACCCCCTTGTTTCTACGCTCATTGTCCATTTTATCAGCTCCACTTACTATGTAGGTGCACTTTGTAGTTCTACAGTTACAGACTGTAGTCCATCTGTTTCTCTGCATACTTTGTTAGCCCCCTATTACTCTGTTCTTCAGTGGTCAGGACCCCCATGGACCCTCACAGAGCAGGTACTGTTTGGGCGGTGGATCATTCTCAGCACTGCAGTAACACTGACGTGGTGGTGGTGTGTTAGTGTGTGCTGCACTGGTCTGAGTGGATCAGACACAGCAGTGCTGCTGGAGTTTTTAAACACCTCACTGTCACTGCTGGACTGAGAATAGTCCACCAACCAAAAATATCCAGCCAACAGCGTCCTGTGGGCAGCGTCCTGTGACCACTGATGAAGGACTAGAGGATGACCAACACAAACTGTGCAGCAGCAGATGAGCTATTGTCTCTGACTTTACCTCTACGAAGTGGACTGACAAGGTAGGGGTGGACAGTGAGTGGACACAGTGTTTAAAAACTCCAGCAGCACTGCTGTGTCTGATCCACTCGTACCAGCACAACACACACTAACACACCACCACCATGTCAGTGTTACTGCAGTGCTGAGAATGATCCACCACCCTAATAGTACCTGTTTAATCTTCCATTAAACATGTGCTTAACAACCATTTTGACTGGAAATTACATAAATAAAGGCTGGTCTCTGACTTTTGCACAGTACTGTACATTAAAGTTAAGATTATTTTTCCTCCTCCACTATGATTTTCATTTCTATATGAGATTTTGTTCCAACAGCAAAGATATGTAGAATGTGCTTATTCAGTTTGAGAATTTTATGGTTCCTATGCGACGGGATGCAAGTTTGCAAAAGTGTTCAGTAAGCCTGCCGTGGATTTGAATGAGCAGGAATAGGTAACACCCTCGGAGAGTGCTGACTGTGTCCGTGAGCTGGAAATTGCTGTTGTGAAGGCAGCTGTGATCAGTGGATGATTAAGCGTGTGTGTGTGTGTGTGTGTGTGTGTGTGTGTGTGTTAATATGCTGTGGTCTGTGAGTGGGCCTGTAGCTCTGAGATGGATGACAAAAGAGAGATCATAAGGTCTCTCAGCAGGAAACAGTAGCACTCTAATACAATTTGATCACCACACGAAATGGCGCGACCTTTACAGGGACATTGTTTTTAGTGGCTGTCACTGCTGCATGGTGTGTCTCTCTTTCTGCGTGTGTTTGATCTCCCGTCTGTGTCCAGCTCCTTCAGACGCAGTGCTGAGACACCTGCTGACTTTGAGAATTGCGTGACCCTTACTGGGAAGATACACTGTCCATTTCTGTGTGTTAAGACCCCTTAAAAGGGGCAAGGGCCCATATGTGAGCAAACACTTCATGTCCTCCCTTATAACTTACATAGTGGTTTGATAGTAGCTAATGAATAATTTATTGCAGTAGAGTCCAGTCAGGCCTGGACTGGGAACTAAATTCATCCCTGGACTTTTGTCAAGACCATCCCACTACAAACAATGACTCCATCAAAAAGATGCTGTAGCTTGGTAAAGACATAGAGTGACTGCTAGTTAGCAAGATAGTTAATTAGCCAGAGTGTGATCGACATCGATATACATACCTGGATGCTGCGTTGTCTATTATTCTCTATCTGAGGTGATGCGTCTGCACGTCCGCCATGTTGGAGAGGTCAAGATCTGCTTGTGAACAAATTCACTTGTATTGAGAGACGATGAGTCTCAGGATTAAATCAGCCACAACTTCCTTATTACTCAACCGATTTTCACCAAATTTGTTTTGTTATAATCCTCAGACATAGATTAATCTGCATGGACTGCTCTCGGTAGCTTTTATTTTTTTAATAACTGATCGTGCTAATTAGCCGTCCAGACGAGCAGAAAAGTGTTCAGTGTGCACCTGACGTTAAAAACCGAGTTTAGCGCGAGTAAAAACACAAACTCGCACACATCAGCAAATCCATCAATGTGTGAATCACTTCTAATGTTAATACACATTAAAAATAAAATAAATCCCCCAAAACACAGTTAGAAGGACGAAGCTGAAGTTGAAGCTTCAGGGACCAAAAAGTGACGGCTGCACCATTTAAGGTGGAATGGGAAAATTCAAACAAGAAGCTGGCAAATAAGAAGCCAACTTTAACTTTATGTAAGAAGGTGCCAACATTAATCTATTATGAATATCTACATGGATTAGGAAATGCTATAACTTAGCTACAAAGCATTTGTAAATTAATAACTACTGCATAAAGTTAAGATCTCCTGAATAGACTATTAAATGAAGTAAGCTTAATATAAAAGAAGAAAAACACTCACATCAGCAGGTTCTCTGTGCCTCACCAACCACACGGCCAAATCTACACAAACATCACACAAACAATACAAATCACACAAACACGAATGTGGATCACTGCGTTCCCTCCGTTATTTAATCCTATGCCGCTTTCTGAGAGCAATATTCTTGAAATAGTGTAATTTTGGACAGTATCTTTCTTAAAGTGCCGCTCTGTAATGATACTGAATGCAGTCCAGCAGCGATGTTGACCGCCCCAAAATGGTGGTGCCGTTGACGTGCCTGGCTGGACCCAATGGGGCGCCTAGGTATGTATATCTGTGGTCGTCATACATTAGTATTAAGCTAGCCACGTGTAGGCTTAGTTTACAAATCGACTAACTGGCTAACTTTGCTATCTAACTAACTAAGCAATGGTCTTACAGGCTCTGAACTCTGATCTTCTGCACCTTGGCCCTGTGGTTCATCACCCTGACATCCAAACAAATTGTGTAGTTTCATTCATTTCTTGTTCAAGTATTTTTTATATACATTAAGGATAATCAAGGAACGTTTTGTCATGCACCTCTTAACTTACACCCCCACAACTCAACTAGGCTTTTGCTGGTGTTCTCCATCCCTTTCTCTCAAGTTAGCTTTCATGCTTTTCATCATTTCACTTTTTCCTGGAGGTGGCAGTATTTGCATGTTTGGCAGAGTCAAATCTTGGTCAACAAAGAACAACAAGGTGCTAATTTCTGCTAGCGCCCCTATGGGACTCTAGTAGTATGGTAGCATAGTAATGTTACATTTTCTTAAAACCAACAAAAAGTGAGAAGTTCAGACTCAAACCTGTTGACACTAAATGTATATCCAAACTAATTTAAATTCACTGTGTAATTATCTGATTACACATTTATATTTCAGTAGTATTTCTTGTTCTTCTGCCATTTAACTTTGAAGAGTTAACCCCTTAAAATCCCAGGCTTATTACATACTAAGCCTTATTATTCAGTAAGTACAAGGACTTTGATGCAAATAGTCTGAGCTGTTCTTAGGTTATAGACGTGTGTGATAAACCTTGGGCTGGCCGGCAGGTCTACGGCCATGTAAGGGGTTAAACAGCACTGTCTCTATCAAAGCTGCTCTGAAAACCAACCTGCAAGACTTACAGCTCGCACACTGTCCCAGTCTAGAACTCAGCTGACATGAGGCTTTGATGCTGTGTGTGTATTTGAACCCTAATTTGCATCACATCACAGGTTACAACATTTCGCTAGCGTCACTGAAACCAGTGTGGAAATCAGGTTGAGAAGCAAATTGTGCCATAGTGCAGCACTGCCACGCACGCAGAGCAAAAAGGTTTACATGGTTTACAAACACCACAATTAGGATTTGCTGAAACCTCACTGAGGAGCCGCTAATACGTTTACTACACATGCTGAATGTACATATCATCCGGTTTAGTGCTGTAGTGTTGTTGATTTTGTTTGATGTGCGCTACTGTTGCAGTGACTATTGACTGGGGTTTTAGAACAACACCGTAATACATTTCTGGGATGTGCTTTCTGACTTTTGATGTTCCAGTATCCATGAGACTTAATGCATAGATATTGGTTAATCACATGAACAGTAAAAAACAGACTATGGCTAAAATTAACATAGCCAATACCATCAGTGTTGAGTGGAAAAAAAGGAGCGCAGACATTTTTGCAGCACACAGAGAAATACAATTTAAAAAAATATGTTTTATCATTCAAAAACAACCAAGAAAAATCTGTAGGTTTTGAAGTTGGGTAAGTAACGAAGGCTGCCTTCTGGCAAGCTAATGAGGTAGCACTACAGCTAAATGGTACAACAGGGGATGCTGATGAGGATTCGTAGTTTTCTACATAAGGCGTTTTTTTCCTCAAATGGTCGATATACCAACATTTCAGTTTGTCAGAGAAATACAGGGTGTCCCAAAAAAATTGACATCATTTCGTAGTCTAATAACAGCCAATTCTCCATCAAATGATCTCAAATTTTAACAAAATGTGTAAAAACTAAGCAAGTTTAATTTTTTATTTTTTTTTTAAGGTTGAAGAATGGCGTCCACTACAAATGAAAAGGCATTTTGTGTGTTAGAATATGCTTGAACAGTCAAACAAGAGTGTGCAGCATGCATTTACAAGAAAATTCAATAAAAATGCACCAACTGGACAGAAGATTTGGACGTGGCACAAAAAGTTCTGTGTCTGTGCAGGGCAAAGGGATCTGGACGACCACCAGTATCGGAAAATATTATGTTTGTGAAGCTGTGAAATCGGTTATAAAACCTAACATCCCTCTGAATTTCTTGTTCGTATTTTGATAAATAAATCTTGTATTGTTCAACACGAAGCCTATTTAATTTCGTTTGCCTACGATATGTAGTTACTCAGATATTCACATCTCAAATGATGTCAGTTTTCTTGGGACACGCTGTATACTGTCGCTCAGTGGAGGACTGACTATTAACCCCTTAACATTCCAGGCTTATTACATAATAAGGCTTATTATCTATTAACTACAGCGACTTCAATACAAACTAATGGAGCTTTTCTTTCTTGTGCAATAAAACTTTGGGACCACTGGCAGACCCATGAGGAGAAACCCCACCTCTATCATAATGCTAACTTCAGCTAGCATCAGTATAGGATTCTAGTAGTTTGTTAGCGCTAAGCTAATGACAAATCACATGTTTTTTGGCCGTTCTAAATTAAACAGACATCTGAAGCTTCTAAAAGACATTCTAGGTTTTGCTTTTTAAACACTGTGTCCACTCACTGTCCACTCTAT
Organism: Colossoma macropomum; assembly: GCF_904425465.1. NCBI lineage: Eukaryota > Metazoa > Chordata > Actinopteri > Characiformes > Serrasalmidae > Colossoma > Colossoma macropomum. Next base: position 33,775,077 of record NW_023494804.1, read on the forward strand.
TAGACACTCCTACCTTGTCAGTCCACCTTGTAGATGTAAAGTCAGAGATGATAGCTCATCTGCTGCTGCACAGTTTGTGTTGGTCATCCTCTAGTCCTTCATCAGTGGCCACAGGACGCTGTTGGCTGGATATTTTTGGTTGGTGGGCTATTCTCAGTCCAGCAGTGACAGTGAGGTGTTTAAAAACTCCAGCAGCACTGCTGTGTCTGATCCACTCGTACCAGCGCAACACACACTAACACACCACCACCATGTCAGTGTTACTGCAGTGCTGAGAATGATCCACCACCCAAATACTACCTGCTCTGTGAGGGTCCATGGGGGTCCTGACCACTGAAGAAAAGGGTAAAAGGGGTCTAACAGAGAAACAGATGGACTACAGTCTGTAACTGTAGAACTACAAAGTGCACCTATATAGTAAGTGGAGCTGATAAAATGGACAATGAGCGTAGAAACAAGGAGGTGGTCATAATGTTATGCCTGATCGGTGTGTATGTAGATATAAGTGCCAAAATGGTGTTATGGAGTGGTGCCATAGAAAAACCACTTTAAAAATAACATTTTAATAGAAGGTTAATTAAAGAACCATTTCTGTAAATGACATGTGTGAGTGTGAAGAACCTTCTTAAAGTGTGAAGAACCTCAATTTGAAGTTTCTATACCAATTAAAGTTTTCTTTTTTTTTTTTTCCGAAATTATACCATCAAGCCAGAACCACTTATAAACCTTAATGTTTAAGGAAGTAAGAGCAGTGATTTTGAATTGTTATTATGCAAAGCAGAACTCATTAAAACAAATCATGAAATTATCAAAAGTGCAGACTCAAAACTTTCAGTCGGTACATTTGTGCAGATTAGATTATTTTATTATGTTTTGAATTTGATTACATTTTTTGTCATGGCTTTGTCTGTTTGACATTGAAACAAAAGTCAATAGATCAGAGTCAAACCTGTTCAAGTCAAGTCAAGTCAAGAGGCTTTTATTGTCGTTCCATCTATGTACAAGTACACAGTCGAGCGAAATTACAGTCCTCCAGGAACAAGGTGCAGCAAGGATACAGAAAGTAAATAAAATATAATTCATTTTGTAATTACAGTATATCGCTGCTGTCGGAAGAAAACCTTGTATCTCCACTTTTGTCGGTTTTTTGTCGGTCCACATTTTTCAGTTTTTGTCATAATTTAAAAATGCCTGTTGCCCTTTACATTGTGTGTAAATTTCATGATGAATGGACCAAAAAAAATGGCCTGAAATTACTTTGAAATAACTCTGGTTCCATTGACTTACATTAAAAGTAAAGTAGGTTTTTTCCTTCTCCTGTAAAGTTGTCATTTTGGAGATACAAGGTTTTCTTCTGACAACAGTGATATACTTAATTATGTAATAACATAACTGTTTTCTCTTCTTTCAACTAAATTATCAGTAACAGAAGTTGTCCTTATCTGTGAAATTGGCTGTATCAGGCATTTTAAAATCTGTGGTGACATTACAGTTTTATACTAAGTACTACAGAGATGACAAGTTAAGAGATTTTGAAGACTCCTGAACTTTAGAAAGCTCACCACTCCAGCCCACCAACACACCACCAACTTCTTGTCCTAAAGTCTCATTCTAGCAGACACTCTGAAAGGTCATGCTGCCACCCTGACTCATCACAAAACTGCTCGGCTGGATCGGTGCTAATCTGTGTATAACCATCTTCCCTGCTCCACTTATTGGATTCTTATATTGGAAAATAGTAATAATAAAATGATTGCACAGAGTGATTCACACAGCGGAAATGGAAGCACATCTAACTTTTTCACACTAAGTGTGCTGATCTAGGACCAGGTTCTGCCTCCCAGAGACCAGAGATCTATTATTTTTAGTGGAAGGCTGATTCTAGATCAGCTCTAGAACCTGGAGAGGCTTGACCTACAGGCTCTACATCTAGGGTACACGGAGCCCACAAACCCCAACAAAAGTTCTAATGTCACCAGTTGTTCTACAATTTTTAGAAAAAAAAACTGACAAACCAAATGAACCAGTGCAAACTGGGGGAGAACATTCTTACATTCAGCACTGTGATGAGGAAGAAAAGTGTAGAACAGTCTGAAATGGGGGAGAACCTTGTGCAACAGTGTGAATGGGGAAGAACATTCTAGAACAATATGATTGAGGAGAAAATTGTAGGAGAGTATAAATTGGGAGCACGTTCTAGAACAATTGTGAGTGTGGAAGAACGTTGTATAACAATGTAAATGTGGAAGAACACTCTAGAACAGCATTAAAGGGGGGAGAACATCCTAGAACAATATAAATGGGGGAGCAGATGCTAGAACAGTGTGAAAAAAGAAGCACATTTTAGAACAGTGTGGGTGGGGAAGAACATTATAGAACAAGGTGAATGGCAAAGAACGATCTAGAACCGCAAGAATGGTGAAAAACATTGTAGAATAGTGTGAATGATGAACATTCTAGAACATTGTAAATGGGGGAACATTTGAGGACAGCGTGAGTGGTGAAGAACGTTCTAGAACATTGAAAATAGGGTGAATGTTCTAGAACAGCGTGAATGAAGAAGGACATGGTGGACAGAAGTGAAGTAAATGTAATTCATTACTGTACTTAAGTCGTTTTTTCGTGTATCTGTTTTTTACTGAAGTCTTTCCATTTTGGGCGACTTTTTACTTTCACTCCACTACATTTCAAAGTCAAATATCTCACTTTTTACTCCACTATATTATGAGAAATCTGTCGTTCCTTTTGGCTCATGTGCGCATAAAAACGTAACATCTCAAAATGAAGGAAGTGTGAAGGAAGAACACCAATCAGGGCACAGCGCGCACTTAGTTTTGAGCTTGTTTTGACCTGTTGGACATACCGACCCAGTGCAAGCACATGGTTCAACGTCAGTGCAGCAGCGTAAAATTTTGGGAGTGTCTATTCAACATAAATGATGGAAGAAACTCCCGACTCCAACCTAACTTTGTGTAAATAGACCACAATATAGAAATATGTACACATACGAAACTTTGCTTGTTTGCAAAAAGTGATTTCAGAGCCTCTCAGTTCTACCTAATGGAAACTGTTTGCCTTCAGTGTTTTGTTCTTATGATTATTTTAATAGACATCAGCGTCACTAATTAATGACATTCTGTTAAAAGTATTTTCATTTAAAATGAGTTAATGAAGCAAGAGTCTTGTTACAAAACCAGTAATAGGACATTAAAGTCATAATTAATCTTTTAGTATTTTACTTTCGATACTTAAGTACATTTGAAGGCAAATACTTTTGTACTTTTACTCAAGTGGAGGTCTAAAGGGAGGAACTTCTACTTTTACTGGAGTAATATTTTACCTTCGGTATCTCTACTTTAACTCAAGTACATGGTTTGTGTACTTCGTCCACCACTGAGAACAGCAAGAGTGTGGAACTCTTTGGAAAAATGTAAAATTTGAGAACATTGTGGTACAGTGTGAATGGAGAGGAATGATCTGGAACAATGCAAATAAGGAAGAATATTCCAGATCATCAATGGGGAAAACTTTTTAGAACTGTGTGAATGAAGTAGAACAGGTGTATTAGTTTGTGTTTGTTGTGCTTTGGCCTTGGAAACACTGAGGAATAAAAAGTCCTACAAGGTTACATGGACCCAAAATCATTTTTACAGACTGGCTGCCCTGTCAGGTGGTGATTTTAACTTAGCTGTCAATCAAGGGCCTCAAAAAGTAACAAGATCCCTGTGGTTTAAACTTTACTGAAAAAGTAAATCTTTGAGATGTCAACTAAATAATTCAGAGTGGTTTGATGTGAAATGATGTGCTGTGGAGAAACTTACTGACGCAGATTTCTTTACAGTGGTGGAGTGACGTGCCGGGGATCACAGTGTCTACAGTGCACAAGTAGCTGTTTGATTTGTTACCCAAAATGACCACTGAACCTGCCTGTAGGTGTTTTTTTGTCCAGTCTTCCACTTTGGAAAGACAGCTCAGTGCTACTGGCATGAAGGGATGTGTAGATATAAAGAAGCCATTATTGGAAAAAGGAAATATGCAAAAACTATGAACTTATTTGGATTGTGAGAAGCAGAAAATGCAACCAACTTCTAAGACTAAACTTTGGAGTTGTGGAAAAACATCCCTGCAGATTTCTTTGAAGAGTTGAAAGCAAGTCTTCCATTTCGAATGGAAGCTATAATAAAGTCAAAGGGTGAACACACTAAATACTGAAAAAAACTGTTATATTTAGTTGAGGTTTCTGTGTAATTTTGTTAAATATATGTTTTCAACTTATTTCCTGACACTGAAGTTAATAACTTGTACTTAATGACTATTTTGGTCTGATTTTGGACAATAACACTATGAAAGTCTGGTTCCGAATCACCACCACTGTGAACACTTTTCATTAAGTTTCTCTTGAGTCTTTTGAAACAAACAACCCTGAATGACTTTATTTACATCCGAACAATTTAAGAACGCAGAAAAGTTTGTAATTCCCGCTGAAATCTGATGACTGTATAAAACTCACCTCGTGTCTGACTCCAAAGATGGACATCAAAGCCTGGACCTTCAGTGGGTTACCGTCTTATGCAAAAGTTTGGGCACCCCCGAGTGAAATATTAAAAATGTTTCTATGCTACTAAAATTGAGTGTTATATTAAACATCCAGCAAAGCTTGAACAGAGAATATAAGATATGAATATGATAAAACACGGCTTAAAAAATGCTGATCAGACTTATCTGAGAACTGCATGGGCGTGGCTAATCAGCAGCTTGATTGACAGCTCTACAGCCACTCATACAAAACTAAAACCATTATCCAGCTTTTATGTGACAGTAACTGAATGAAATAAGTCAGAGATGAAAATACAGTCTAGCTTAAACTGAGTTAGCTTTAGCTCACTACATTTCTCTGACTCTAAAGCTGTTTCGTGTGGGCGGGTAAGAGTAGCCAGCCTTATGATTGGTTAGGGGAATACTTACAGAAGCGTTACCCGAGATTGGGACTGCCCAGTTTAGATCAAGAGGGGAGAAATTTGGTTAAATATATCTGTCATTTATTGGTAATCACAACATTATTCAAAATGTATACTTAGTTTATGTTGCACATTTTAATATACAGTCAGTTTTTGCTGTTTAACATATTGAAAAAAGAAATAAATCAAATGTGGCCTAATATGTTGTTCAGCAAATACATAAAACTGTGCATGAAAATTCGCAGAAAAATGTCATTTTTAAGTGTGTTGTTTGCGGAGGATGTGTTAACTTACTTTCACTTACATTGGAAAAAATGGCTCGTCAGATCAACCTAAAAAAATCACTTAACAAGCAATTAAATTTTATTCAACTCAAAAAAATGACATCAATTGAAAAAATCCTTCATTCAAAGTGTTTATTTAGGTTGAATAAAACTAGTTAATTTACTTGTTACCACATGAAGTAATTTTTAGGTTGATCCAACGGTTTTTACAGTGTAGAAAATCAACAAAACATGCTCTCTTTTGCACAGGACTATATTGTATGCAAGGAACAGCCAACAGTTTATGCATTATTTCAGTTTAATCCGTTTCCCTAGGCCCCCAAACGTTTCTTGGAAATTTCTTGAGAATGCTCAATATCAGTTCTGAATTCACTGACCCTTGTCGTTTGGAGGGCAGCGTATGTGATTTATTGCCAACATTCATATGTTTGAGTGCATGTGTGTGGGAGTATTGGTGTGTATGTGTGTGTGTGTGTGTGTGTGTGTGTGTGTGTGTGTGTGTGTGTGTAAGGTAGAATCCTTTGCTAATTGAATTACCTGCATGTTGTCTGCACTGCTGCCTGCAGCTACTGACAGAGGAATTAGTCATACAAGAGTGTTTTTTTCTTTATTCTTTCTTACCTTCTCTCCCTCGCTCGCTTGCTCGCCCTCACGACTTAGGAGGAAAGCACATTCAAACTAATATTCCGATGCAACAGATACGATGTTTTCATCCTTACTTTTAATTTCCTCAAGTCTCTGTGCATTTAACATGCAAAGAAATCTGCAAGCTCTGCAATCTGTTCCACGCTTTGAATATGTGTGTGTGTGTGTGTGTGTGTGTGTGTGTGTGTGGCGAGTGTGTGTGTGTGTTGGTGTTGTCAGCTGTAAACAGCGAACGCAGTGAGACGTTTGGGAAAAGGCAGTTTTCTCACTTGAAAAGCTGGCGCACTCTAAGCTGTGCCGTGGCCCGAGCTCTCCTCTCCTCTCCCCTCTCTCTCTCTCTCTCTGGGCTTTCTGACGCGACACTGCTTTTCGAGTGTGAGACGGATCTCCATCCGTCGGTCGGGCAAGGCTCTCATCTGCTGCTGTTCACTGTCTGTCGGTGCTTCTCCAAAACTGTAGAACAACAGCTGGACAAAGTCACTCTACCGGCTTAGTCTGTCAGATTTCAAAATGCATTTTGGACTATTAAGTGACTTAGACTTTAGACTGAAATCCTTTTGCTTTGAATGACCAAAACATTAACCAAACCTAAATGTTACCAAATGTTTTGGTAGTGACTGTTTTGGCAGAGATGATTTTAAGAATTGTGAGCATAACTTAAAAACACCATCCCGGGCATGACTAGCGAACACGGCTTGAGCAGTTGTACATATATAAAATCATAATATTTTTCATTAAAACACAATATGTTTACATGCAAGTTGAGATTTAGGGGGTTTAGGCTTGGGACAATCAATAGAAAGTGTATTCTGCAAATGATGATTTTGTACATCGTCGCTGTCCGAAGAAAACCATGTATCTCCATTTCTGTCGATTTTTTGTTTTTCTATATCATTTCAACCATCAAGCTCCATGCTGCACTACGCCATGCAAACCTCACCCTCACAACCTGACCCTACTGATGCTGATGCTGCTGCTGCTGCCGCTGCTGCTACATGAACTAAACTAATCAAATTAATCATTTGCTCCACCTGTTTTCCCTGTTTTTGTACTAACAATGTTTACTATCCGGTGTCGACCAGAGGAGGATGGGTTCCCCTTCTGAGTCTTGGTTCCTCTCAAGGTTTCTTCCTGTTCCTAGGGAGTTTTTCCTTGCCACTGTCGCCACTGGTGACACTCATGGGGGCTCAGACCCGGATTTCTTTCTGTAATGCTGATTTCCTTGTAAAGCTGCTTTGTGACAACACCTGTTGTAAAAAGCGCTATATAAATAAACTTTACTTACTTACTTACACACCGGCTGTTTTTGATGATGAATGGACTAATAGAAATGCTCTAAAATCACTTGGAGTAGAATCTCATTACATTAACTTACAGTGTTTTTGCCTTTTCCTGTAAAGTTACTATTTTGGAGATACTTGTTTTTTTTTTTTTGGACAGCAATGATATATTTAGCTTATTACTATCTGAATTAATGCCTTGGGTTTATATAGATCATAACATCCTTGTAAATATCTAAGGTCTGAATACTAATTTGATTTTTGAATAGCTTTTTTTACTGTTTGAACTAGTTCAGTAGAACATGCATATGCATTTGTTGGGAGTACCTCAGCAGTCAGTCAAGTCAAGTCAAGTCAGAGTTTATTTATATAGCGCTTTTTACACCAGGTGTTATCACAAAGCAGCTTTACAGAAAAATTAGAGTCCGAGCCCCCATGAGCATCACCAGTGGGGACAGTGGCAAGGAAAAACTCCCTAAGAGCAGGAGGAAGGAACCTTGAGAGGAACCAAGACTCAAAAGGGGAACCCATCCTCCTCTGGTTGACACCAGACAGGAAACATTTTTAGTATAAAATATTAAAATACAGAAATGGGGAAAAACAGGTGAAGCGATGGTTATAATTAAATAGTTTGAGTCTGTGCAGCAGCAGCATCATCATCAGAGAGGTCAGTTCATGCAGGTGAGGTTTGCATAGTGCTGTACAAGCCATTAGCAGGCCTTTCCTTAATGAAGCTGTAGCACTTGCACTGTGACTAGGCTAGTTACGCTGCTTTCAGTCTGAGAAGCAGCAGCGGTGTGTCTCTTCTCTTTCGCTCGGCTTGTTAATTCGTCCTCTTCAGTGTTTTAATGTCAAAACATCGTCCACAAAGTGTCCACGTCCTGAATGTTACCTGTTAGCTAGCTGAGATGTTAGTGTTAGTAAAGCTAGTCCACGCACAGCTACATTAGTCTCGCGTCTCGCAGTGTTTGTGATCTAGGCCCTTCACAGGTTTTCAGATGCTCTGAGATGACGAACCGCATGGGGGAAAGTCCAAAAAATTCCATGAGTTTTCTAGCACTCATTATTTTCCACAACTTTTCCAGGCCTGAAAAACCTATTTACTTATATTCATTGACTTTTCTAGGATTTTCATTGCCACACAAACCCTGGCCTCCATTAGCATTGGGACTATAATCAACTTTCAGCATGACAATAATTTCAATAATTTGTCAATGGTATGACAATATTATCATGAAAAATTCTTTATTGCAACAAACAATTAAACATAAAAACACCTTATAATATGGACAATTCTTGAGGCTGTAGCTTGTTATATTTTTGAAAAAAGTAAAAAAAAAAAAAATTGTTTTAATACTTTTTTAATTATTTTACTGATAATTAGTGATGGTTCAATAACACATTTTTTCTGATACCAGTACTGAGAGATTGAGTATCAGTAAATTCTGACACAATATTTCTTCTTAAAAGCAGTCGTATGCAAAAGTTTGAGCGCCCTTGGTCAAATGGCATGTTTTGTTGAAATAATAATAATAATAATAATAATAATAATAATAATACACATGATCTACAGAGAAGACACTTCTGCACATTTTAATATGCAATTACTGTTTATTTGCTGACATTAAACATATTGGGAAAAAAACAGTAAAGGTTCCCTGTGCAAAAGTTGTAGCACATCATATATTTAATATTTTTTCCAACATGTTAAACTCAGCAAATACAAATACAAATTGTGCATTAAAAATGCCATATTTACGTTCCCTTTATAGGATGTGCAGTTTGACCAAGTCCGTAACTAATGGGTGACGGTCATACAAATGACCAGATGAATTGTTTGTGTTTCCTGTTTTAGGTGCGTTTAAATCGAGCTGGTTTAAATCAGATTCTGCTTCTAAACAGAAATGTTGCAATACTGCAGATTTTGTTGTGCCAAGCAGTTGCAGAAGTCCTCTGCTGTCTGGTGCCTTCAGAATTACCTCAGAGTTAGCAAAATGGACTCTGTGCATGCTCATCGGTTCTGAATTAGGGGTTAAATAATTACAGTAGTTTCACCAGGTTTATTTTCATGCACTCTAATTACACACAGATCTGTCGCTGTGGGCGGGCATTAAGGGGGGCATGCCCACCCATTTAGATTCCTACACCCATCCAAAAACTGTTGCCTTTTGTAGCAGAAAAAAAAAGAATCCAAAGAATCAAGTATTTTTTATTTGACTGGCCGTTACAATCAATGCCAAATTGACAGAAGCAGCAGTTTAATTAGACCATTCTCCCGGAAAACTATTATATGTCCAAAAAATAACGAAGAGGAGAACGAGCTCTGCCTCGACCAGAGTTCATGTTTTTTAAATATTCTCCCTCATTTCTACCATCACCAGTATTCACCTAAATAAGGATAAAGTTGTGTTCACATTAGAAGTGTTTTGTTCTGCCACCAGCTTGTATTTCACATGTAAATATAGGAAAAGTGGCTGCAAGGAGGCTAGAATACATCTGTCTTTAAAAACTGAGGTCTGTTTTATATTTTATCAGAAAGGAACACTTTTAATGATTAAAAAAAATTCAACTTTTCAGAAAAAGCTCAGTGATGTACTCAGTGGTAGAGCGTTGTTATGGTTACAGTGTACGAGTTGTGTGATATGTTTTTTTCAAATCAGCAAAAAAATGTGCTCCAGGTTTTTACCGTAGCAGAAAAGGCCCAGTATGAACACCTAAGTTCTCCCAGAACAAACACAAAATGATCAAACAACTCCAGTGTTACTGGAAAAAAAAACACAATTGCTTGTATGGGCAAACACCGGAGAAAAACAGCTTTGAGATACACGTTATGGCCAAGAAAATGAGAATAGTCCTTCTTAGTATTACATTCAAGTGTTTCAGCTACACCCATTGCTAACAGGTGTATAAAATCCAGCACATACGCATACAATCTCCATCTATTATTGTGAAAAGCAAGGAATTTGGAGCAGCGGAAACATGTTCTCTGTAGTGCTGAACCACGTTTCACTATCTGGTAGTCTGATGGATGAATCTGGGTTTTGTGGATGTCAGGAGAATGCTACCTACCAGAATGCATAGTGCCAACAGTAAAGTTTGGTGGAGGACAGATAATGAATGGTCCGGTGCTTTTCTTCAGCGTTTGGGCCTCTTAGTTCGTGTGAAGCCCCTGGGCACAAAGCAAGGTCCATAAAAACATGGATTGATGAGTTTGGTGTAGAGGAAATCCAGTGGCCTGCACAGAGCCCTGACCTCAACCCCACTGAACACCTTGATGAATTGGAACGTCAATTGCAAGCCAGGCCTTGTGGTCCAACATCAGTCCCTGACCTCACAAATGCTCTTTGACTAAATGGGCACAACTTCCCAGACACACTCCAAAATCTTGTGGAAAACTTTCCCAGAAGAGTGGAATGAGATGGGGGGCAGCTCCAAATGAATGTCCATTTTGGAATAGGATGTCTAACAAACTCATCTAGCTGTGATCAGGTATCCACATACTTTTGGCCACATAGTGTAACTCCTACTACATTATGATTGGATAAGTAAAAAAGCATCTGCATAATTGTGATTGGGCAATTAATAAACACTGACATTCTCACATGATTACTACAGATTACGGTACTGTACTGTTTTCACTAATACAACCATTTTGCTGATACAAGTATGACATAATTCTAATATGATGGTAGTGCTCTACTTCATAACTTTATAGGATCACATCATTTGTAGGACGCTGTAAAAAGAATGAATGAATTCTATACTAGAATGCCTATCAAGAGTGCCCATCAATAAAGATAGTATATTATTTCATGTAATTTCCTTTTTTTTATGTTCACAAATGATTAAATATTGAATAAACATTGAAAAATACATCCAGTATCTACATATTTGAACTGAATAAGTTACTAATGAATAAAATAACAATTCTTTGTATGACAAGTGATTCCAAACATTTGAACACGAGAGAATAGTTGCTGAAAAGCGTCCACATCATTATCACTGGGTAACTGAAATGCCCTCCTCATCTGTTCTGAGGAGACTTTTAGGCTCACTGGGGAAAAGGATGATTAAGTGAGTGCCCACTTATCAAGATCCAACTGCCCAGCTAAAAAAATTGGTATGGGTGACGGATCTGATTACACTCTTAAAAATAAAGGCGGCACAATGGGTTCTTTAGAGTGATGCCACAAAATAACCGCTTTTGAATGATTCTTTTAAGGATCATTGTTGGAAATGAGATGTGTGAATGTGAAGGAACCTTTTAAAGGTTCTATGTCAGGGATGTCAAACTCATTTTACATAATGGGCCACATTACACTCAGTCCAATGTCAAAAAAATCAGTTGAGTAGCCCAACAACACATCAACAATCCTCATACATACATCATCTAAACCGCTTATCCTTCTGGGTCGCGATGGGGTGCTGGAGCCTATCCCAGCTGTCATTGGGCGGAAGGCAGGATACACCCTGGACAGGTCGCCAGTCCATCACAGGGCAGACAGACAGACATACACATTCACACACTCACTCACACCTAGGGGCAATTCAGCATGTCCAATCAGCCTGACTGCATGTTTTTGGACTGTGGGAGGAAACCGGAGTACCCGGAGGAAACCCACGCAGACACGGGGAGAACAGGCAAACTCCACACAGAAATGACCCTGGTCGCCCAGCCGGGAATCGAACCCAGGCCCTTCTTGCTGTGAGGCGACAGCGCTACCCACTGCGCCACCTTGCCGCCCACAATCCTCATAACATCTCATAAATATATTTATTTTATCACTATTTATCTTAAAGGTACATTCTGAAGAAACAAACTCACTGAGCAAATATCAGCTACAAAACAATGAAGTTAGTCAGTGCAACATTAGATGCTGAGGATATGAGAATCTATTACACAAGGTCTTTTAGCAAAGCTCAGAGAATGAAAAGGTTTGAACACATGAAATTCTGTAAATATTTCTGTTCAAACAGGAGGTTTTATGTGCAAATGTGAGCCGTCCTTTTTAATCTGACTGATTTATTTAGCTGTCAGCAATGTGAGCAGCTAAGCTAAGAAAATCTAAATTACCATTTTTCTGTCACATTATTTGTCATAGGATATCATAATAAATTGATTTTTAGCAAATACAGTTGAAGTTTGGCTAAACTTAGAGTAAACAGTTTTGCCAGTGAGCTGTGATTCACAGAGTTTAATCCAAATCTCAGCTTCAGGTGAGAAATAAAAACAGCACCACCCTCCAGATGAGCAAATAGCATGTGTCGGGCTTTATACGTCCCTTATTAACATCTTTCTGCCACTTCATAGGCCAATATTTCTGGAAAATTTGCCGCCACCACTGTTCTCACTGCAGGTTTGTACCAGTTACTAGTTGGAAGAGGCAGTGCTTGTTGTTGAGGTTGTTAAGTAGTGATTGGTTGAGTGTTGTCTCGAGCATTGTGTTGCAAATGGTCTACAAGATCATTTTAATTTAGAACATGAATTCTAAATTCATTTGGTGGGTCAGATAAGAATAATTATTGGGCCGGGCTCTGCCTGCAGGCCGTATGTTTGACACCCCTGTTCTTCACCAATTAGGGTTTTTGTAGATCTGTACATTGAGTTATTTAGAAAACTTCATTTGTAAAAATGTACATTTAAACAATTAAAACAGTAAAATAACTTCAGTATTAATAAAAAAAAATTAAAGGGTTTGGTGTCAATAACAGTCACACTGCTAATCGTGCCAGTGCTGGTCTCTGAGGGCAACTGTGTAGCTGCAAGCAAGAGAAAGGGAGCAACACTTTATGCTGCTGCTTCTACAGGAGCAGAATAAGCTCTGACAGCTCTGTGGGATGGAGTAAGAAGGAGGGGTGGATAGGGGTCGGATGGACGAAGGGAGAGTCTGAGTGGACTCGTGTTAGTGATGTAAGCTCTGACTCTGGCTCCGCTCCCTCCTCAGGTTCTCAGTCGCAGAGCCAGACGCAAGCTTGAAAACGCAGGTCACGCACGGTCACGGCTAATCACGCCATCTCCGGTTCAATTACAGTCATGAAGAAGATATTAGTTCTAAATGAGGCAAAGAATAATTGCATGGTATTCTCCAGGTCCCAAAGTATTGATTAAGATAGTTACTTTGCTGTTAACTGGAGCCTTAATTGTGCATCTCTTTTGTTAAATACTTGGGCAGCGGCATCACCGGAAAAGCCATTTACAGTTTCTTAATTACCTTTTATTATGAAGTAGTGTCTCTACTTCAGAACGCCCTGACATATTTGTAAGTTCGACCCATTGTGCTCTCTCCGGCTAATTAAATATGCACAAGAGGAGCTGGTACATGTTGTCTGTGTTAATCAACCTTGTTTTTTGCTTTATCAAATCAATAACAGAGCTTTCAGAATGTGTATATGGTATTGAGCTCTTGTGGTAAATGTGCACTAAACTACTAAAAGATTTGCCACAATGCGTTCTTTGAGTGATGCCTTAGTGCGCATGTGTCAGGCTCCAGTCCTCGCAGGCCAAAACACTGCAGACTTCAGCACACTGCCTCCTTAAACACACCTGATTCAGCTCATCAGCTGATTAGTAAGGCCTTCATGAACTGAATTCAGAGTTGAGGGTTTACTGTCATCACTGCAGTACTTTGGCCTGGAAGGTCCCCAGTTTGACCTGCCTGCCATAGTGGAACCACTTTTTGTTCCCTAAAGAACCATGTTTGAAAAAGAGAGAACCTAACGGCTTAAAGAACCTTCGCATTATGTAAAGGGTCTATACCAATTTGAGAGTTTCTCCCTTGAACCTTTACATGAAGGTTCTTTAAACGTTTAAAGGCTTGTAATACTATCTTATTTACAAAAATGGTTCTCCAAAGAACCATTCATTGAGAGGGACTTTGGGGAACCAAAACCAGTTCTTCTATGGCAAAGAACTCTATTTAGTGCCTTTATTGTCCATCACCTTTCTTTGTCTTACAACGTTCTAACATTAGTCACTTGCTTATCTCATAGATCTTGTTTCTGTATGAACTGAGCGCCACTGTAACTTCTAAACTTGTCCTACTTTTATATGATAACTCCACCATCCAGCGCCGCCCTGAGCTGGATGGTTTCCCTTTTGAATTTTGGTTCCTCTCAGTGTTTCTTCCTCACGCTCTTAGGGAGTTTTTCCTGCCTCTTTTGCCACAGGCCTCCTCATTAAGAGCTTGGACCTGGATTTCTCAAAAGCTGTCTTGAGACAATGTCTGTTGTAAAAAGTGATATACAAAAAATTGAACAGAATTCAATTGTGATGGAATATGGGTCATCTTTCACAGACAAGCTGAAGATTATTTGACCAATTTGTCATAAAAAAAATATTCTATTGCAGCTGTGCTAATCACGGAACGACAGAACGAGGTCATGCTGAAAAGAGGAGAGAAACGCTGGGCACATTCAGAAAAAGTCACCAAATAAAAATTCTGTCAGTTGCTTTCTTATGAATCCCGAACAGCTGGGATTCAAACCTGAACTTTAGTGGTAGGGTTGTCTCTGCATTGCTAAGCACTGCTTTCTGCAAACAGCGCCCTGAGGTCTGCAACAAAATGTTTTTTATATGCAGCACTGCAGAGCTTTTGCTACGTTCCTCTTCATTACAAGACAAAGATTTCTCGGTTTCTTTTCCGTGTGTTCCTTCCCGAGAAGCAGAAGCAGTTCTCAGGATCATTATGTTGAGGTTTGGCGAAGAGCTTGCTGTGATTGTAACTCAGGCAGGAGTTGTTAAGAACACTCACACCTGCAAAAGGTGTTGCATTTAACCCACAGCAACGGTGGAACAACTTTGGTGTGAGAGACTGATGATCTGGTCTGGGAACCTGCTGATCTGGTTCAACCTTTCTTCTGATCAGCAGCGCAAAAAACTGTGGCTCGTCTGCGATTTTTGCAGGCAAACAATGCAGGGAAAATAAAGCTGGGTGAACCAAGTTACTTGAAAGAGAATGATGGAAAAATGTTCATGCAACATTTTTCAGAAGGTTGAAAAATGCCACATGGTATAAAAGACAAAGATCCTCATAACAGGAGGGCCAAAAACTGGATCATATTTTCATCAAATTATGCTGGTATTTGTTGCTGTATCATTAGATGCCTTGTGAATATGAGTAAATAAGCCAGTGATTCAAACAGAAGTATAATATGGGCTCATCTCGTCTCATGTGTCTTACCTCCAGGCTCAGATCCTTCCAGAAGGCCCAATGGAGCAGGATGTGGAGAGCCCCATCACGGTCAGACAGCCCCGGCTGCCCAAGCAGGCCCGAGATGACATCCCCAAGCAGCTTCAGGACCCTGACAGAGCCAAGCGCAAGATCCAGCGCTACGTCCGAAAGGACGGCAAGTGCAACGTGCACCACGGCAACGTCCGGGAGACCTACCGATACCTTACGGACATCTTCACCACTCTGGTGGACCTGAAGTGGAGGTTCAACCTCTTCATTTTTGTGCTGGTTTACACGGTGACGTGGCTGTTCTTCGGCCTCATGTGGTGGCTGATCGCATACGCGCGGGGGGACCTAGACCACATAGGGGACGAGAAGTGGACGCCGTGCGTCAACAACCTGGAGGGCTTCGTTTCTGCGTTTTTGTTTTCCATAGAGACCGAGACCACAATCGGCTATGGCTACAGAGTGATCACAGACAAGTGTCCAGAGGGCATTGTGCTCCTGCTGGTGCAGTCGGTGCTGGGCTCCATCGTGAATGCCTTCATGGTGGGCTGCATGTTCGTAAAGATCTCGCAGCCCAAGAAACGAGCAGAGACGCTGATGTTCTCCACCAATGCAGTGATCTCCATGCGTGACGGGCGCCTGTGCCTGATGTTCCGTGTGGGGGACCTGAGGAACTCGCACATCGTGGAGGCCTCCATTCGAGCCAAATTGATCAAGTCCAAACAGACCAAGGAGGGGGAGTTCATCCCCCTCAACCAAACGGACATGAATGTGGGTTACGACACGGGCGACGACCGCCTCTTCCTGGTGTCCCCACTCATCATCTGCCACGAGATCAACCAGCACAGCCCTTTCTGGGAGATCTCCAAAGCCAGCCTGGCTAAGGAGGAGCTGGAGATTGTGGTGATTCTGGAAGGCATGGTGGAGGCCACAGGTAGGAATGCACACATTTTCAGGACAAGTATCATGAAGTGAGACAGATATTTAGGGCTTTAGCCCTAGATTAGTGGTTCCCAATCCTGGTCCAGGACCCCCTTTGGCAATGTTCTAGATGATAAGCGACAAGAATATGATTACCTCCTCCATATAAAGGGCTGGTAGAAGGGAAACGATAACTAGCCGTGAAACCATATTTGTATTGCTTGTACATTTTATTCATAATCATAAGTCATGCTTTCGCCAGCTGTATGTTTGGGGGCACTTGAAGGGCCTGCATGAGGTCAGATATGTCTAAGAGGTCTACGCTGAGAGAGCAAATGAGATGATCTTTCATTAGCAGCAGAGTAAAGTGTGGCTGGGTGAGATGGTGTGCTAGAAGAAAACGTTCTCTGCAGAGAGAGATTTCACTGATTAGACAGAGAGGAAAAACAGTGCCATCAGAGTGGAGGAAAAGATATCAGGCTGCATCGTGCCTTACACACACACACACACACACACACACACACACACACACACACACACACAGTACAGGAGAGATCAAAATATACACTCAAAGCCTTCAGCAGTGGGTGTATGGGTTCTGTGCCGTAAATCAAATCACGTTTATTCTTTGAGCCTGGTCACAACACACATTTCATGTCTAAAAGGAAAAAATAGTGAGGAATGCACGACAAGGGTAGGAAGTCTTTTCCAGCATGCTAAAAAAAACACAAAAGGGTGTTTAAACATACAGAAAGGGCTCACAAATTGCACCAATAAAAGACTTGGTCCCACTTTACACTGTGGCCCTAATAACGATGCAGTTACACATTATCAATAAACGCAACAACAGTGTTACTAATGGTGATGCATTCACTGTTGATTACAGTAGTACAGCTTCTGTAAATACACATATATATCAACTCAAGTAATTAAACAAGTCAATCTTGATTGTTGCAACTGTGTATTTTCTCTTATGTAATCACACATATAATTGCATTTGCATAAACTACTGCTTTTTTACTCAAGCCTTTTCTGATTGTAACTGGAGGTGTGTAATTACCTACATTATAAGAGTACTTACACTGTACCTGCCCAGGAAATGCCCGTATTTCTGTTGTAACATATTAACCTGATCAAATCATGTGGATAAATATCAATCTGTAATTTTACAGTACATATGTAAAGATAAATGTTTAAAATTTCTGTAATCCATCTGTCACAGTGAATGCTTCACCAGTAGTTACATTATTGTTACATGTGTTGTTAATGTGTAATGACACACACTCAGAAAAAACTTACTAAACTGTCACTGGGGCAGTACCCCTCTTGTCACTGGGGTGCTCAATACCTTTAGTCAGGGAACATAATTCTACCATAATCATTTGAAATTCAATTTTTTAAGGTCTTTAAGTTATTTTCTATGTTCTGTTTTAAAACAGTAGTTTAGGAAAAGGTACAACTACATACTTTTTACCTGGGAGAACTTATTTAAGGTGCACAATTGGACCTTAAAACCACTGTTGTACCTTTGAGGGAAGATTTACATTGTTTGTACCTTGATGAACGAAAAATGTACCTGAACAGAACCTTTATTTCTAACAGTGCAGCTACAGACACCATGTAAAGTTGGACCAAAACATTTACCCAATGCCTTTGCTTAAAGCAACATATTAACATTAAACAGCTGCAGAAACTGTACTCCTCAAGCAACATTTGAGTTAAAATAGGCGAAAAGTAGGATCAAACAAGGTATCCTATAGTATTACCCTGCAGCTCAGGTCAAGTCTAAGCAGTGCCATATGCAATCAGGGTAATACAACTGTCCTATCACCATTAAATGGTTGGAGTCCTTTTTTTCAGGGAACAACATACTGATCATTTAGCCATCCATATGGAGGCATTTTAAGAGTGGTGAATGCTTAACTGGTGGCGCAACATATTAACCCCTAGAAACCTAAAATTTCTGGGAATGTTTTGGTATTTTTTTGGGTCAATTACAATTACAATTGAAATTATTAAGTATTTACATGTGACTGTCACACATGCCATATGTTGTTATTTTCAGGAGACCCTGTGCTGTGCAGATATGCCATTGTTTGACATGTAAATGCTAACAGAAATTTGATATCTTTATGAATTTGGGTCATTTCTGATCAAAAATTTACCTAGCTCCTGCTAAATTTTGTATTTTTTAAGTGTATTTAGAGGGTGGGTTGGGGTGCTAAAGAAAAACTACATCAGAAGTGTCAGTAAGCTTGACGAATAGTTTTCAGGCCATTCAGTAGAACAGCTGTGAATTCCCTGCATAGGGTGATCCACCATTCCTGCCTATCAAAGAAGTTTTTAGAGCATGGCTACATAAAGCAATGGCATTTTGTAATGAAAGCAAACTAACTGGGAGCTGGTGAATTGAGCACAGAGCTGGAATAATGTGGTCAGATTCCTCTGAGCCTCTTAGGAGTCTCACCACATCTACAAGGAGCAGAACTCTCTCCAGCTCTCTACCATACACCCAGCTCAGCTGCCGGATACAACACATCTCATTCAACATACAATACACCTCATTCCATATCTTACACAGGCTATTCTCTGGGCATCAGTGGCCAGGCTAATTGGAAGCGAGCGCTTTTTCCCACCTCAGATTTTCAGGGTAATTGTTGCAGATTACTATTTTATGAGGCCTTTAGCCAGCCGAGCTGTGCTGGCGCACAGAATGCAGATGATCCTTCATTAGCTGCAGATCTGAGGCCACAGCTGTCCGAGCTGTGAACCGCAGGTGAGACGAAGCGTTCCCTCCGGGAGTAAATGAAAGAATACGGAATGATCTGCAGCCGAGGGAGAAATCGCACGCTCTCATGGGAACAGTGGTTTTAATGTGCCTTATGCAGGGGCCAAGCAAATGAGCTGTACAGCAAGAAACTTACTGTGAGTGATGAAATGAGGTCCGAGTTTGAGGCTGAAGTGGTAGTGGAGTTTAGAAGAATGTGCTAGTTGATGTTGGCAAGAGAATGAGAATGTTGGACCTGGAGTTTTAAGGTTGTTGAGGGATCAAAGTTGAGGTTCTGTGGTGGGGTTAAGGGGTTTGAGGTAAGGACAATGTTTTAGAGGTGGGACAAAGATTGAGGTGGTGATGGTCTTTGATGCAGAGTCTGAAGTTGTCAAGGCAGCATTTGAGGTTTTTGGGTGGTAGAATTTGAGGTTCTAGAGAGTCCATGTCTTGGTGTTTTGGCACTCCTGTGTTTTAAAGGCCAATTCAGTACTAACGTGTTGCTGTGTGGTACAGATTGAGACTGTTGGGTGGTAGAGAAGAGGCTGTATGGTGGCAAAGTTTGAAGTTGCTGGGTGGCAGAGCTTGAGGTTGTTGTATGGTATAGTTCAAGGTTGTTGGGTGGTAGAGAAGAGGCTGTATGGTGGCTGAGTTTGAAGTTGCTGGGTGGCAGAGTTTGAGGTTGTATAGTATAGTTTGAGGTTGTTGGGTGGTAAAGATGAGGCTGTATGGTGGCAAAGTTTGAAGTTGCTGGGTGGCAGACTTGGAAGTTGCTGGACAGCAGAGTTGAAAGTTGCTGGGCAGCAGAGTTTGAGGTTGTTGTATAGTACAGTTTGAGGTTGTTGGGTGGTAAAGATGAGGCTGTATGGTGGCAAAGTTTGAAGCTGATGGGTGGCAGAGTTTGAAGTTGCTGGACAGCAGAGTTTGAAGTTGCTGGGCAGCAGAGTTGGAAGTTGCTGGGCAGCAGAGTTGGAAGTTGCTGGGCTGCAGAGTTTGAGGTTGTTGTATAGTACAGTTTGAGGTTGTTAGGTGGTAGAAATGAAGTTGTATGGGGGCAAAGTTTGAGGTTGCTTGGTGGCAGAATTTGAGGTTGTTGCATACTAGAGCTTGAGGTTGTTGCATAGTATAGTTAAAGCTCATTGCATAATACAGTTTGAGATTGTTTTGTGATAGAATTTAAGTCTTGTGAGTGGTAGAGTTTGAGGTGGTGGGTCCCACAATTTGACGTTGTTGGTTAGCAGAAGTTGAGGTTGTTGAATTGCAGGGTTTGAGGCTGTGGATTGTAGAGTTTGAAGTTGTGGGAGTTTGTGCTTCTTGGAAGGAGGACAATTTGAGGCTGTAGTTGCTCATGTGAAGTCAGTGAGGCAAGAATAATGCAAGTGAGTCATTCTCAGAGGACTTAACAACATCCAACACAAGTACACACACAGAGTCACTGGTCCACAGGGAACACACTCAGACAAACCCCCTGCCCTGTTTGCTTTTCCAGCATGTTTGAGATTATGAAAGTCGAACACATGTACACGTGCATCAGGAGAAGGCAGGAAGAGCTTCTGTGTATATCCTCCCTATTTTTTTCTACAGTTATTCTGTGAGGGTTTGTTTGATGTCTGTGTCGGAGAGAAAGAGCGAGAGAGGGATGATTAGTGTCTGTCTGAGTGTATATTATTTTACTGTAGATAACACTGCAAGCACTGTGCAAGATAGACCTCCTTCAAAGCCAGGGTTTGTATCCATGTTTAACACAGGATTACTGTAACAGCATTGTGAACAATGACTTTCTTCCACACAATAGCCAATAGATCTACTATTGCAAATAGACTGTGAGCAGAGAAATAAACTGCAGATTAATTGCTGTCATAAATACACAAAGCACTTTCACTGCTAGATTATCCCTTTTCTAAGTGTTTTATGAGCTGAAAAGAGGCAGGATTCTAATATATGTTGCTCCTTTTTTTAGGTTGTGATTTTATTATATATATATTTTTCCTTCTGACTCAGCTGAAGTCGGTTCAAAGAGAATACGCTGGGCCTACTGTAACGTTGAAAGGGAGATGAAATATTAAATGCAATTGCGTTAGATTAGATCGATGGGCTCCGCGCGTGAGCGTTTTTGTGTGTGCGTTGGCACCCCTGCGTTTTGAAGGCCGGGCTTCTGCTCTAATGTGTTCTTGCAGCTGTTTTTAGATTTCACGGACAGCTGTCATGTCTGAGTCAGTCCTCCGCTTTTGTCTCTGGCAGAATTCTTCATTCTACTCTCAAACTCTCACTCGCTGCTCTCTCTCTCTCTCTCTCTCTCCGTCTCCCCCCAACACACACACACATACAAACGCCCAATTTCACTATCTATCTCATGAGAAAGGCTAGCCACACTGACTGTACTGAGAAACAGGCATGCCAAAGGGCACAGAGGTCAAACAATATGCTTCCTCAGATGGTTGGGGAGGGGGAGGGTGTGTGTGTTTGGGGTCATCTTTATTCCTTGTGTATTTTTAGAGCCCATCATGATCGGAGGGCGCAAGCGCTGCTTGTCTCTAAAAACTCAAGCAGTGCGTTCAACAGTAAAGAACAAAAGATCAGCCTCTTTGTTCTCAGAGCTTTGATTCAGCATCCTGACCATCACAAGCACATCACTCGGTACTAAATAAAGCCTAAAAACGGCGATTTTTTTTTTGCATCTTGGGTGGAACGATCAGTCGAAAATTCTGCTTTTCCAGCAACTGTGATTCTATTTTGAGTGGTTTGTGAGAGTGGTTGCCATAGAGACAGTGTGGAGAGTGAGAGAGCATGTGAGCAGCAGGAAAACCCACTGATGTTACACAACTCTGTTATCTAAAGGGTCCAGCACCAGGCATGTTATTATTATTATTAGCATCATTAGTATTAGTATTATGATTCAGTACTAATTAACAAAGATGCATGAGAAGGCTCAGCATTCTCCTTCCCTCTCTCTCTCTCTCTCTCTCCCTCTCTCTCTCTCTCCCTCATTGTCTCACTCTGGGATAAGAAAGGCGTTCATTTTAAGGCATGCTGTACCCTTGTAGGTATCGTTAGCTCTCGGAGCAGCGAGTCTTTTCTTATAAAAGATTAAGCAGCATGTGAGTGCTGGGCCATGTAGCGCCGCAGGTGCTGCAGAATGAAACACGTCTCTACTCAGCTCAGCTGTTGGGCCTCAAAAGACTACAGAGAGGATGCTGCATTGTGATTTGCGATGGCTGAGGACAAAAACTGAAACCATTGCTTCAGACAGGCATCTTCCACGGCAGCTGAAAAGGCCCTAGAACAGCTGTTAGATCGTGCCATGTCAGCAGTTCGTTCACAGACACATTTCCTAAAGAGAGACAATATACTAGACCATTGATCCATTCCTGTGGAACGTCACTTGTTTCACGAAATGAAGAAATAAAGTTATGATACATCATATTTGCGCTACAGTTAAAATGCTGAAAGAAGTAAATGAAGTCAAATTATTACACCCTGTTATAAGTATACAGACTGCACAAATGCCTTCTTGGCTGGTGTGTATAATAGCTTTTTTTTATTATTATAAATTTTTATTTATTATAATAGCTAGTTTTTTATTATGCCCCACCATTCTTTGAGATCTGTTTCAGTGAGCACCACTTCTCGTGCTGTATTAACTGCCTGTGGTTCTCCTCAGTAACTCTGACCTGTCACAAATGCATGCTGGACATGTCAACAATAAAGCACTGATAATCTCTTTAAGAACGTGTCTCGTTCCATAAAGTGGTTATTTTGAATAGCAACCATTTAAAGTCAGCAATAAGGGGTGTTAATCATTTTCTACATCAATACTGTAGTGAGTGGCAGTGACTGGTGTCAAATACCTACATAGATAGTTAAGACTTTTAGATGACTTTGGAAAAAAACTATTAAAATTACATTTGGTTTCATCTGAAACATGAATTCACTGTAAAAATGACTGACATAGCTGATTCAGACTGGACTAAAACTCTGGTAATAAATAAGTTGACCGGCCACTTTATTAAGTACACCTTCTTGTTTCTACACTCTTTGTCCATTTTATCAGGTTCACTTACCATATAGGTGCACTTTGTAGTTCTACAATTACAGACTGTAGTATACCGCATACTTCGTTAGCCCCTTTTCACTGTGTTCTTCATTGGTCAGGACCCCCACAGGACCACCACAGAGAGTGGTGGATCGTTCTCAGCACTACAGTGACACTGACGTGGTGGTGGTCTGTTAGTGTGTGTTGTGCTGGTACGAGTGGATCAGACACAGCAGTGCTGCTGGAGTTTTTAAACACTGTGTCCACTCACTGTCCACTCTATTAGACACTCCTACCTTGTCGGTCCACCTTGTAGATGTAAAGTCAGAGACGATAGCTCATCTACTGCTGCACAGTTTGTGTTGGTCATCCTCTAGTCCTTCATCAGAGGCCACAGGACGCTGCCCACAGGACGCTGTTGGCTGGATATTTTTGGTTCTCAGTCCAGCAGCGGCACTGAGGTGTTTAAAAACTCCAGCAGCACTGTGTCTGATCCACATGCACCAGCGCAACACACACTGACACACCACCACCAGGGTGAAAAGGGATTTAACAAAGAATGCAGAGAAACAGATGAACTACAGTCAGTAATTGCAGAACTACAAAGTGCACCTTTTAGGTCAGTGGAGCTGATAGACAAAGATTGAACATACAAGGAGGTTTACTCACTGAAGTGGCTGATCCCCATGTAAAACTAATCTAACTAAACCTGTCTGAAGACTTTTGTGCCACTTGGGAGCCCAACATGAGACACTGCCTGCTTGAACATACTTGTATGCAAAATTTCAGCCACTCAAATGACATGTTTTGTTGATTTTCTAAGTGAAAATAAGTTACACATCCTCATAAAAACACAAAATGTGGCTGTGGAAAAGTTATGGCATACGTTATGCGTTTTATTTTTCATCTTTAATGTTTTTCTAATATGTTTAACTTTCTAATGTTTAAATTGTTCAATCTAATGTTGAAACTGCACTAAGCCCTGCAGAAGAATTTCATATTAAAGTCTCCTGTAGAGGATGTATTCATGTATTTCCATTGTGAAAATCAACAAAACATGTCATTTTACCCCCATCACAGTTAGAATAACAAAACATGTAAAAAGTGTCAGTCCTTTAGAGTCTAACATGTTATTGCACAAAAATGCTTTGTTATGAAAAGAACTAAAAATGATGAATCATGCCAGCTGCACCCCCAGTGCTACATTACTGAAACTATTTAAGCCTGTGAGTTTCTACTGTGTATTTTAGTTCAAGGGTGATAATTGAGAACTGAGATCAGTCAGTAAATATTAGTTAATTACAACTTTTACAGTATATCATTAACATCTAAAATATCACTGCTGTCAGAACAAAACCTCCAGAATGGTAACTTTACAGGAGAAGGAAAAAACCTGCTTTACTTTTAATGTAAGTCAATGGAACCAGAGTTTTTTCCAAGTCATTTTAGGCAATTTCTCTTGGTCCATTCATCATGAAATTTACAGACAATGTAAAGGACAACAGGCATTTTCAGATTATGTCACAAACTGAAAAATGTCAAAAATGGAGATACATACATACATACATCATCTAAACCGCATATCCTTCTGGGTCGCAGTGGGGTGCTGGAGCCTATCCCAACTGTCATTGGGCGGAAGGCAGGATACACCCTGGACAGGTTGCCAATCCATCGCAGGGCAGACAGACAGACAGACATACACAGTCACACTCACTCACACCTAGGGGCAATTCAGCATTTCCAATCAGCCTGACTGCGTGTTTTTGGACTGTGGGAGGAAACCGGAGTACCCGGAGGAAACCCACACAGACACGGGGAGAACATGCAAACTCCACACAGAAATGACCCTGGTCTCCCAGCCGGGAATTGAACCCAGGCCATTCTTGCTGTGAGGAATGGAGATACAATGATATATAAACATATATCTATATTATATCTGACTGATCTGTTATCTGAATGTTTATCCTCTTCAAAACGGTATCAGCCACAGTGTTTTCATATCGGTGGGGCCCCAGGATGTACACACACAGAGGTGACACAAATCCTGCTCGCTCACACACACACACACACACACATACACACACACACCACACTCTCATGCAGCCCATGTCGCTCTCGGCACCAGTGAGAGTCAGTGAGCATGTTGAGGTCGGCAGGAGCAAGGGCACGATGAAGAAAAAAAAAAAGGACAGCTGGTGGCGCCTTCACGGCTGACCTGTCGCCACGGCGATGAGAGAGCAGAACATGCACATATGTGTCATCTTAAAGCAACTAACTGCACGCAGACAGAGTGTTCAAGAGAAACGAGCAGCAACAGCAGCTCCACATTATTCAGCTATTCACTTCCTTCACCTGAAAGCCAAAGGCCTCCTGACACCTGCCTGCTGTTCCCCCTGCCAAGCACAACACACACACACACACACACACATGCTGTGCTCAAAATTGCCTCCTAATCCCTGTTCCCAACACTTCAAAAAAATCAGGAGCACTATACAGAACACATTTGTAGGGAACAGAATTCATCCACTAGTGTTAGACAAGTTTTCTCATCACTGGGTAGAGCTCAACATTAACTTGTCCTCTTGTTCAGAACAAGTGAAAGCTTACGTGGGACAAAAAAGAAGAAGAAAGTAAGAATGCAGGCCTGGCTGTAGCATATTGGAGGCCCTAAGAAGGTGTTTCGGGGGGCCCTGCATCTTCCTAGCTGATGTATTATGAAATTAGAGGCCACCTAATAACAATGACTACCACAAACTGTCTAAATTATGTAAAACTGGCTATTTGTTTATCGTTCTTATAAGTTACGTTTTAAAGGAATCTGTCTTACTATGCTGTATTTCTTGCTTACCCAGCTGACTTAAGCTTAGTTGGATCTAAACCTGCTGGCTGTAGAGACAGTGTGGCTTTTTTCCACATTCAGATAGTATGATTTATTCTTCCTTCTTTGCCGACCCCCTTTCTTTTTTCATTCCTTTTATGTTTTACACGATTATCTGTTCATCATAAACATCATGCTTTTATACGCACCTGCACAAGGATTAATCAGAGCCTGAGTATCTAAGCCTTTATTAACTGAGGAAGTCGTTAAACGCTGTTGTAAAAGGAGTTGATAGTGTCTGTGTTTGTCAGGTTTTGTCCAATTACAAACCAAAACAAACGGCATAATGTTAACACCACAAAAAACTCCCCCCAGCATTTATTTTTCTTTTTCGGTTTTCCACTCAAGATGCATAAATTCCTTTTGCTATTTCTCCTCACTTGAGTATCCTAACAATATAAGAGTACAGTGACAGCGCAGTAATAACCCAGAAGTTGTTAGGGGCCCCCTGGTGGCCAAGTGGCCCTGAGCAGCTGCTTATGTTGCTTATGAATTCACTTCTCTGTTCGGTCATGTAAATATGCCAGGCAGAAAACAACAAACAGGATGACGATGTGCTCTGAGAGAGGTGAAAACTTTAAGAATGATCAGTCAGAATGATTTTAAGTGTTTTTTCTGTCATTTAACATCTTAACAATACATATCGACTTGATCTGAACCACAGAAAGCACAAGTAAGTGCTTCATCGAGTTCCTCCATGCTTACAAACTCCTTTTCCACTGGTTTTCACAGAACTTTTACTGAGTCATTTCTGTAGTTCCTGTTATAATAAGTGAAAGGCACCAGAGTCTTTACCATCGTTGAAGCGCGCAGTGCGTTAAAATGACATGGCTGATGGTAAAAAACGATGCTACCTCATCACGTAAAACTAATTTCATCCGAATAGCACCTTAGAGGGGATGAGAATTTGTTCCCCCTTGATGGGGTAAGTCTGACTGGATGAGCTACAACAAAGAACAAGGGATGTTTTGCATTACCTGCCGTGTGCACCTTGATTTGGCTCAGTAGCTACTTTAGCTGAAGAAGTAGCAATCAAACCATACAGCTTATTCACATGATCTGTTGTTAGAGTGCTGTTTAAAATAATGTTAAGTTTTTACGTGTAGTTTATACAAGAAGCAGGACCTGGTTAACGCTAGCTAGTCTACCTCAGAAAATCGCATGAACGAGAGGAAAGAGGAGAGATTGTTCACACAGCAG
This sequence comes from Colossoma macropomum, assembly GCF_904425465.1. Lineage (NCBI taxonomy): Eukaryota > Metazoa > Chordata > Actinopteri > Characiformes > Serrasalmidae > Colossoma > Colossoma macropomum. The sequence continues at coordinate 33,802,220 of NW_023494804.1, forward strand.
GTAAAAGTGGCCCAAATCTGATCTTTTTCTTCATATGTGACACAGATGTGTGTCAGTGTGAACAGCAAAAAACACTGAATTTGAAAATTTTAATTCCGATTTCAGACGCTTTCATACGTGGTACTGAAATCCGATCCATAACCGATGTGAGGCAACGCGACTCAGTCTGAACAGCCAGATAGGAATTCATGCGACTTCAATCCAACTCCACATTCGTCATCTTCTCGTGCTGCTGAGACCTCAAAAACATTTAGGCTGTTGTTTCTGTACCAAAATATTCAAAAAGACTTCACAACCGCTCGATTTCGAAAGAAATGGCCGAGCGCAGCTGTAGGAGAACGAGGCTGCAGCGTCAAAGAACAGTTAAAAGTCAGAAAGCAAAGTTGAAAGGATCCGAGGATGCGAACCAAAGAAGTGACGGCGAACTCAAACACATTCTGGGTGATGAGCCCAGCTGTCAGTCAGTGAAGCTTCATGATGGCTCCTGTGATGCTGGTGAAGATGAAGCTGAACCTTGGGGAGCGACTGGCGTTCGTTGGCAGTAATGATTGTTGACCTCTGGTTGATGCGCCACGAGAAGCAACATGAAGCTCTGTTCTTTTGCGCATGCGGTCAGTTTAGGAGCTGATCTGTTCAGACTGATGTCGCATACAGATCACATTTAAAAGATAATGTGAACAGCCAAACAAAAAATCGATTTGGTGAGAAAATCAGATTTGGGCCACTTTTACCTGCTGTGTAAATGTAGCCTTAGTGACAAGATGGTTGTAAGCAATGAGTGTGATACTCTGGGCAGTGTTCTGCTGCGAACCACTGGGTCCAGACATTTACGTGGACTTCAATGACCCCATTTACACCTGATCACTTCATTCGTATTGAGTATCAGGATTATATCTGGATGAGGCCAAAGCAAATGAAAATGCAAGTGTAGACGCACCCGAGGTTTAAAACAGATACAAATCCAATCACTCAAACCACTTCAGGAGGTGGTCTGAGATGCATCTGAGCCACGTTATAGCAGTGTAGACACATCCATCTCTGTAAGACACATTTGACAACCAAAGCCCATCCCAGCACAACCGAAACTCCTCCCCTTGCAGTCATCGTGCATGGTTGGGAACCGGACAAAACGAAATGCTTAATAACAATATACAGACACTACTGTGAAAAACAAACTGCAGATGACTTAATAAATAATTGGTAACTGGTTGCCGTGTAACGAGCGTGTAATCGGACTTCAGTCTAACTGGAGATGCTTTTGACTACCAAGTGTAAATGAATGCTGCTAAAATCTTATCAGGATGCAATCCAGATACTTCTCACATTCAGTGACCAGGTGTAAACGAGATCAATATGACACATGCCACCTACCTAAACCTTGTTTCAGACCAGGTACACCCCTTTGTTAAATGACATTTCCTAATGGTAGTGGCTTCTTTCAGCAGAATTAATATTATATACTAATGCTGTTTGCTATCTGGTGTCCAGAGGAGGATGGGTTCCCCTTTTGAGTCTTGGTTCCTCTCAAGGTTTCTTCCTCTTGCTCTTAGGGAGTTTTAACTTGCCACTGGCGACGCTCATGGGGGCTCGGACCTGGGTTTTTCTGTAAAGCTGCTTTGTGATAACACCTGTTGTAAAAAGTGTTACATAAATAAATAAATAAACTTCGACCGTGCCACACTGCACACATTGTTCAGGAAAGGTTTGAGGAACATAACAAAGAGGTCAAGGTGATGCCTCGGCCTCCAAATTCCCAAGGTCTCAGTCTGATTGAGCATCTGTGCGATATGCTGGAACTATAAGTCCAGTTAGCGCCAGCTCTGCCTTGCAACTCACAGGACATTAAGGATCTGCTGCACAAAGAACCTTGAAAGATGTGGTTTTTGGACACTTAACATGTAAAAAAATGTGTTATCATGTGAAATAATATGTGATCACATATAAAAATAGGGCCTGTCCAGGGTGTTTCCTGCCTCCTGCCCGATGATTGCTGGGATAGGCTCCAGCAGCCCCCATGACCCAGAAGAAAAAGCGGCTTAGAAGATTAATGGATGGATGGATGTGAAAATGGGTTTACGTGTGAAAAAAAGAGGCGATTACTTGTAAATATGTGGCTTTTGCACTTTTCACATGTACAATGTTTTGCTGCTGTCGGAACAAAACATCATATCTCCAAAAAGGTAACTTTACAGAAGAAGGAAAAACTTTCTTCATTTTTAATAGAAGTGAATAGAGAAATATTTTTTCCAAGTAATTTTGGACCATTTTTGTTGGTGTGTTAATCATGAAATTTTGACGCAACATAAAGGGTCAACTGCCTTTTTCAAATTATGCCAAAAAATGAAAAAACACAAAAACTGAGATATAAGGTTTTGTCACGACAGCAACGATATGTGACTTTTCTGTACGGGTTGGTCAGACTGGGATATCATCGCTTGTTGTAGGGCTCGAGTCAGGATTCAATTTCTGATTTCAGTCATTCTTCCACCTTTAACAGATTTTATTCTGCGTTTACACCTGCCTTAGTTTTTCTCCCTACTTCAGTGTTCCTCCTAACTTTCATCGGCACACAGGTCTGACAGCCTACCTAAAAATGCTTAATTAATAAGAAAAAGGCTTTTGGATAGTTTAGAAATCACTTATATTCATACAGATGTGAAGCTAAAAGACTGTGTCTAGTAACACTTGTGAAAAAACTACAGGGGTGAACCTCACAAAAGCTGTGGGCAGTCGTGGGCTGGAGGTTAGGGAACCAGCCTTGTGAATGAAAAGTCGCCAGTTTGATGCCCTGAGCTGACAGTACGCGACTGAGGAGCCCTTGAGTAAGGCACCTAACCCCCAACTGCTCCCCAGGGGCCGTGGATAGGGCTGCCCACCGCTCTGGGCAAGTGTGCTTACTGCCCCTAGTGTGTATGTGGTGTTTCACTGCACAGATGGGTTAGACCTCAGAGGTGAAATTTCCCCATTGTGGGACTAATAAGGGTCACTTAATCTAATCTAAAACCATATTGTGTAAATAGTATTCATCAACATCTATAGTCATATGCAAATGATTAGTAAATGAAATGCGCAAGTGTGAAAAAAGTCTAAAGAATCTCTATATAATGTAAGGTTTTTTACTGGATCTATTAGTCGAGTGTACAGTCAGGTTTAGTTTCAAAACTTGCTGTGGGTCGTTTCCTGTCGTACTGAATGTTCTGGCTATATTCGGTTTCGGTTCAAAATTTCATGCCCGATTAAAGCTCTAGCTCATACGAGAACAACCATTACCCATCATTCCTGCTGGTGTGTGTGTGTACACCACACTCTTCCTTTGTGCTCCTATCCAGATGTACGCTTTCCTCACTAAGCCTTTGTGCCTCTGCTTTGCTCATCTCCGAGGAAGAATGGCGGCGCTGTGCTTCGATGGCGCCGGGCCGTTGCTGCTGCCTCCTTTCTCTCTGACCGCATTAGCCGGCGCGGGGATTCTTCATGCGGCGAGTCTGCTGGCCGCTGATAACACAGGGGTGCGCTGATCGGGCCCTCACACCGACCCGTCTCTCACTATTACCTGCCAAGTTCCTTTCAGTCAGCGCGGCGCAGGCAGGACGCTAATCCCAGGCCCTCGTTTACCCGGCTTAGCGGAGTGGGCCTGCTGATCTAGGATCAGCTCCCACCGTCTTTAGAATCATATGCATTAGGATGCGAAGGGCAAAAACCGCTCCCGCATCAGCGAGCTTGAGTTCGAGGAGTTTCCGTACGTACGGCAGCAGGAGCAGCAGCTGAAGAGGAATTTGGATTTAAATTGAACAAACAACAAATGAATAGAAGAGCTCTGGCAGAACTTTACTGTTTGTGTTTGTGTGTTGTAGTAGTGGCTATTTATAATCGAAACTGAAGGTGGGTGTGTATGATGGTGGTGGGGGAAGGAGAGCGATGATATAGATAAGCAGTGATGTACCTGTGGTTTTTAAAGCTATTGTACTGCTGTTAGAGTGAGTGCAGTGTTGTGCATGATTATATTGTTTTGTGTAAAAGGCTGGCAGAATCAGAGACAACTGTAATTGTGCTCAGGGTAGTTCAGTGAAACAATACTATAGTTTGGGAGGGCACGTTATGTGAGTCATTATCAGTGTTTAAAGAATTTGCTAAGACTTTTTTATGCACATACACTCCTGTGCAAAAAAAATAAAATAGAAAAAATAAATAAAAAATTGCACCAACCCCAAATTACAGGGTGATTCAAAAAGATTCATCCGATTTCAAAATGATTTATTTCACTTGTAAATCATTACAGAACAATGCAGTGAACTGTAAATGGTTTAAATGAGCATAAAGTTTATTATGTAATTTTACAAGTGCTCAGTATGAACCTCCTCCAGCTGTACAGACAACATCAACGCCATAGTCAAATTCATCCCGTACTCGATTGAGCATGTCGGGTGTCGCCGCACTCACGGCTCTTTCAGTGCGATTTCGGAGATCATCCAGTGTTGTGGAACCAACAGCGAACGCTCTGAGCTGTTGGAGGTTCACTGCTGATGAAAATCACGCTGCACAGTGACGGATTCACTCTTATTGAAGTGGAGAACGCAGAACGCTTTCTGCTCAGGGGTCTCATCTCCTCACAGAGTGAAGGGAGCCATCTTCCACTGACAGTCAGAAACTCTATGACCCACTCTTTCAATTGGTATGTGATTGGTTCCTATGGCGCCTCACGGTTGTAAAAATATGGCGCTTTGAAATCGGATGAATCTTTTTGAATCACTCTGTACTGATGGTTTTGGTCTGAGTCAGTCTGATCAGAGTGCTATAGAGAATATTTGGTCTCACATTAAACACCAACTAACTTGCCTTGTTTTTCAACTGTTTGAAACCCTCAATGCTGAGTAGAACAATATTAACTCTTCTTGCTGAAAAATACTGTCTGCAAGTTTATCCACAAAACTTTACTATATAAAGAACTCAAAGGGAAAATCAATTCTATACTAAGTTACTTTATCTATTTGTTTTTTTTTGCTTATTTACTGACTAATGATTTGTTATTAAGACCTTAAAACAGCTTAATGTTTTGCCATTCTGGACTTGGCAATTTTATTTATTTATTTTTTACTTAATAATTTAACTCATGATAAATGTAAATATATAAGCTTCTTTCAATCTTATTAAAAGAACAACATTTTAAAAATGCAAAAAATGTAGGTATTAAGGGTTAGACCAGGGGTTGGCAACATGCAGCTCTTTTACTGTCCTGTTGTGGCTCCACAGCAGAATTAGATTTGTAGGTAAAAATAAAAATAATCCTCCTTTGCAGTGAAATAAAGCTCTGCTGATCGTTCAACACAGTTTAACAATAAATGGTCTTAAACGCTGGAGTTAATGTAGAACTGCTAATTCACTCTTTAACCCAGAGGATTGGTGTGCAGATTGCTGGTTACCATAGCAACAAAGACAACAATCTCACCTAGCTAGCAGCTAACGAAACGGCAAAGAGAAAGATTAAAGATGAACATTAATAATTTGACTGATTTGCATTTATAATCATTTCAGCTGGTTTACTCGTACGTTTAATCTGCAGCGAGAAACTGTCAAACACTAAAAAGTTGTAAAACTGAAGTCAGCTCCTAATTCGCCAGCTTCTCATTCACATTCCCCTGTTCCACCTTAAATGGTGCAGCAGTTACATTCTGGCACCTCAGGCACCATTTAAGGTGGAACGGGAAAATTTAAACAAGAAGCTGCAAATGAGAAGCCGATTTGAGCCTTGGAAAAGCCGAACGTCGAGAATCTCGACATTTGCGGAAAAGTTTCCTGCCACAGATGCGAGAAAAGCGGCTATAACAGACCTAAAAGTTAAAGCAGAGCGAACTAAGTCTGCATTTTTGTTTGTTTTATATTTTTTTTAGCTCATACTAGTTGCACATACTGAGACATATTTACAGCCAAGATAGTAAAACGGACATAATATGTTGTGGCTCCCAAGGTGGCTCTTCTTAACATGTGGGTTGCTGACCCCTGGGTTAGGGTTTGGAACAGTCACCACCTAAAAGATAGTACCCCATATGATTTTGTATTTATTTAGCTTATTATTTATCTCTCATCTGTTATCCTATTACTATCTCTTAATCTTATTGCTTGGAGTTTAAATAGATCGTAATATAAACCTTGTAAATAGTTTTTTCTGTCGGGCAGCAGTTCAAACTAATTCAGCAGAATGGTCCATATACACATATATACACATATATACATATATATGCACAAGCAAAATCATGTTTAAACTGTAACGTTACGAGTACCTTGAAAGATGGTAAAGATACCACTTTATTTAACTACCTTTTAAATTACATGGTTGTGGAAGTTAAATGTCCACTGCAGGTACTTGTAATTAGTACCTTCACTATTTCTAACTCATCACTGGGATTAGTGTAATTGTGTTGAAGGTAGTTTGGTGTAATGATACGGTAATTGTGTTAAAGCAGTTGAGTGTAATGGAGGTTGGTGGACATCTGTGTATGTGTGTGTGTGTAAGATACACAGCAGACGGGGGTTGGGGGGCGGAGGGTGTTCTCTGCCAAACATAAGCATTATATAAGTGTGTGTGTGTGTGTGTGTGTGTGTGTATGTGTGTGTGCTGCGTATTTGTGTGAGGGCCTAGCGCAAAGAAACAGCAAGAGTCAGCCTCAGTATGGATTGCTGGGTGAGCCGTTAATAAAGACAGTTAGCTGACTCTCTCACCTCCAGAGTAAATCACTACTGACTGCAGATCAGCACTGTGCTGAACCCTGCACTGACAAACGCACCTTCATGCTGAATAATTGCTCTCACCTACCATTGAGATAAATGGCCACTCGGTTTGTCCGCAAACACACACAGCTCTTCTTTTCTTTGCAGTTCTATCTATCTTCCCAGTCCACCGTATACCAGAGGAATCCAATTACACATCTCCCAATAACATCACTTTATCCACGCTGGCTGAACGTGATAACAGCACCATTTCAATCAGACTGCAGTAATTTCGGTTAATAACCTTGTCGTAAATGTAAAAATTAAAAGATCAATGTTCATACGCGTCTGCTTTTTATACCGTCTCATTTACAGCCTGTGCTTCTGTGCTCCAGTCTTTCTGAAAGTGTGATTAATGTAATTATGGTTCTTAAGTGGAGGGAAGCCACGCATATGCCTGTTTTATTGTTAAGTTGGCTTGATAAACTGTTCTTTGGTTTATCGTGCTACTCTTTTTTGTACCGTTTTCGCTGGTTGCAGTTTTTAAAGCTCGAACCATAAAACTTCGCAGGATCGTACCAAGGAAATGAACGACAGGATGTTGAGAAAATTCAAATCTAACTGGAATATATAAAAAGAAAGACTAAAAGAAATGACCCAATATATATATATATATATATATATTATATATATTATATTTTATCTTGTGAAGTTACCTTTATATATATATATATATATATATATATATATATAAAGGTAACTTCACAAGATAAGAAAAAAACTAATGGAAGTAAATGGATAAATTATTTTTCTTCAAGTAATTTTGGACTAATTCTGTTGGTCTGTTCATCTGGAAATTTTGACATGTTATAAAGGCAACTGACCATTTCAAATTATGTCAAAAAAAATGAAAGACAGCAAATATGGAGATATCGGTTTTGTCCCGACAGCAGTAAACCTTGTATCTCTCTCTCTCTCTCTCTCTCTCTCTCTATATATATATATATATATATATATATTAGCAACCACCTGGGATACCATAGCAATGTCTTAGCAACACCTTAAAAACCACTTGGGATACCATAGCATGGCCTAACAACTCTAAAGCAACCACTTAGGATTCTCTAGAATGACTTAGCAACACCCTAGCAACCACATGGGATTCCATAGCAATGGCTCTATCAAGCCAAACTAAAGTTAGTTCTCAAACTTTCCCCTTCTTAGTTTAGCATGCAACACACACTCAGAGAAAACTGACTAAAACTGGTGACAAAACCTACATTACAGGACAAAAGTGTGGAAGCAAGCAGAGTTTTTTTTAAAAAAAAGGTTTAGTATTGCCCACTTAACATTATGACCATCTAGTATAATCTAAGTTTTCAAAATATTCCTTTAGCATGCAGCGGAGGGCACTAACATAACAGGCGCTTTAATCATTGACAGCTGTTGGGACGGTTATGGCAACCGGAAATCGATTTTTTTTGCTTACCCATAATAGAAAATTCATGCACAAACAGATTAACAGGATTCGCCTGTTGTTGTTACTTAGTGTAATCAAACTTGGATGCACAATAATAAGGTGAAATGACCTCATTTAAACATCATGATTTAAAATATTTAAAGTCCTGAAATGCATGAATTCATGAAGGCCATGACTCCCACTATGACAAACCACACCACAGTTACTTGGTGGAGACCTGTGCTTAAATAGTTCCACATGTGCAAATAAATAAAATTACTAGAGCAGAGTTTTTGTGTGTTATTAAACATTTTGATATATTTTCATTGTTTCTCTCTGTAATTTCACTATTTTTGAGTGGCACAAACGTCTAACTGCCTGTTCGCCAGGAGACTGAAGATCATGAGTTCAAATCCAGTGGTGCTTTAGCCCCCGCAGTCAAAATCAGAGGGGAGGAAGTCCTCACCCACCCCTCCACCCCCAGGCTGGGGACACATTGTGATAGGTGGAGGTGGAGTGTTTGTAAACATAATGGTTGGCTAAATTTCCAGGTGGATTATTCGCATCCAGTTAGCATGTGAGCAGCTTAATTTATAGCTATTTACAGTAAATACAAACAGAACAGCCATAACACTGACAACAACAGTAAAATCTTGTTGTGTTTGAGGCTGTAATGTGAACTGTACCCAGGTAAATAATGGATTTCATTTATGCTTTTCCAATTTTCCAGCTTTCAAAAGCACATATAGAGGCTATAAGCAGTATTAATCCCAGTGGGGGATCCTCTGTGTATGGGAACACTTGAAGCTGAAGCCAACAACGACTTAGTGAATTCTTCACTCTTCCAGATGAAGATGAAGTTGCCAAGCACTATTTCATGACCAATGAGAGCACCACAATGTAAATTAGGACAATATGGTAATGTGTTGAGTGTTATTTTTAGAATTATTGCTTTTATAAGGAATTTGCCATCAGATGACATAAGTTGACGTAACATAGCTCACTGTGTTTTTAGACTACCTCATACCACTTAGTGCCTGCTCTCATGTAAATACGGCAAACCTGTCTTATATACTATGTAAATATATGCAAATATATATACTTTTATTCCTACTCTCTTATAGTTCAACTTTTGTCTATGTTTTGTCTATTTTTATTGCTACTTTTTATTTCTGCATAGTATATGTACGTTTATGTGCAACTATATGTCTTCCTTACTTCCTTCCTTCCTTTCTTTAGTTAAGAAGCTAGTGCTTTAACCATTTATGCTAGTGGTCACTGAACTGCTCACATTTTCACCCTTGACAGTGTCCAGCATAGGGTTCTCCTTTAGCAGCTGTAGCCAGTCAGCAACCTGTCCATTTTGTCCACCCTCACACACACATACACACACACACACACACACACACACACACACATACAAACACAAACACACAAACACACACACACTAAGAGCAGGCCATGTAGGAGGAGAACAGAGTGAAGGACACAGCACCTCCACACTTTTGTTCCCTGCAGGTTCACCCGACACCACATGTGTAATACAAAAGTGTGGGGGGTGAACAGAGTGAAGGCACTGAAAATGGGTTATTTTATATGTTCTTCACAGAAAATGAGCAAAGGACAAGAAAGCTGCCGTTCAAATAATAATAAATCATTTTTTCTTTTGGTAAACATTGAAAATGGGTCCCACAGACCTGAACACCAGACAAGTGTTAATATTATCCAATAAATGAAACTAACTGAAAAGAAACAAAGCCAAATTTGACGCTTTAGAGTTGCCTATGATGGCAAAAAAGGACCAATTAATCAGTAATTGAATCCATTTAATCAATAATCCGGCTGTGTCTTGTGCAGGTGAACTTTAAAAATGAATTAATCAGCATTTTGGTTGGTTCCTGTTTGGATCAGTTCTTTTTAAATGTGAGAAAAACATCCTTCGTTAAACTCTGCAGTGAAGCGTGGGGCTGGTGCAGTTCATGATTATATGGCAAAAAATAATCACACAAAGCTGTGGAGTTCAGTTTAAAGAAAGCCGTATACAACTGTGTACATATCATAAATAACTGTGAGGATTAGTATGAATACTGTTGTATCAGTGCAGCAATACCTGCGATATCCAACTGGACATAAGTTCTTCGCTGTTGTAATATAATGGAATAAAAAAAGCAATTTCAGAGTAATTTTTTAAGTAATCTCAATTTAAACTACACACTTAAAAACAGTAACAGTGCAGTGACACTGACGTGGTGGGGTATTAGTGTGTGTTGTGCTGGTACGAGTGGATCAGACACAGCAGTGCTACACGCCACCACCACGTCAGTGTTACTGCAGTGCTGAGAATGAACCTGCACCCAAGTAGCACCTGCTCTGTGAGGGTCCATGGGGGTCCTGACCACTGAAGAACAGGGTAAAAGGGGGCTAACAAAGTATGCAGAGAAACAGATGGACTACAGTCTGTAACTGTAGAACTACAAAGTGCACCTATATAGTAAGTGGAGCTGATAAAATGGACAATGAGCGTAGAAACAAGGATGCCTGATCGGTGTATATAAAACCATTTCATGTTTAAGTGGTTCCTTGCATGGTGAAATGATTCTTCAGATTGAGGGAGAATGTGTTGTGTATGGCTTTTTGAAAATAGTTCTATATAGCACAAAAAGCAGAACCCTTTTTGATGCTATATAGAACCATTTAAAAAAAAAAAAAAAGCCTTATACAACACATTCTCCATCAATCTGAAGAACCATTTCACCATGCAGACCATGAAATGCATGAGAATGAAACGGTTCAATAATATAACACTATTTCCAAAAAAGTTGGGATGCTATGCAAAACATATGCAAATCACATAATCCCAGAATTTAATTGAAAATGGTATAAAAACAGATGAAACTGAGAATTTTTATGGTTTTTTGAAAAACATTTGATGCCAGTGTATATTTTCAGTCTGCTGTAATGATCCCTGCTGCGGCCTTTGCTTAAAGTCCCTATTAAATGAAAAAGAAAATCACAGTCTTTGGTAATTGTTTTAAATATTAAACTCTTTATTTAACCCACCAGATTCAATTCAGGAGCGTCTGAATGTGATAACCAGCTGGATATGATTAGAGCTGTAATAAAACTCTGTAAGAGAATCACTAGGAGCAAAATGAATTAAGAATCAGTTAGTTAGTGTACTATTACTGCACACATCCAGTCAAACCATTTTGCTCAATGATAATAAATATACTATGTTCTGAAATAATGAGTTTCACATTATTTTTTATAAAATTTGGGATGATTTCAAACTTGCTTGCACCATATATGCTACTTCATGTGTGTGTTCATCTTTTTACTGCTTTCTGCTTAAGTGAGAAAGAATTCAACAAAATATATGAAAAAGATTCAAATAATTAAGGGACAATAAGCAGTTAGGAGGGTTATTGTTAGTTAATCATCACTCCTTTAAGTTTTTCTCAGTAAGGGTGCTGTTATGTGTTTTTCCTCAGTGCTGATCAGTTGGCGTAAGCCTCAGTCTAAGGCTCTTTGGTTAGTGCAATAGAGTTAAAATGCACCCTGTTGAATTATGTCAGTCTCCCAAAATTATTACTGTTTTTGTATATAATGTACATTATGTATAATATAACTACAACTACCACGTATGATATGTGCAACTGCCATTATCCTTTTAGAATGGGTCACTGTTCAAATGTACACAGTCATATACAACAGCTTAGGCTCCCTGGACAAATTACATTAGTTTACAGACAAACATTTTAATGTACAATTAATGTAATCTGCCAAATTTAGATTAGATGTTGAGAAAAAAATTGAGATATTTAAGTATGTTGTCTGTAGAGATTATAGAATGTGTGTACATATATATATATATATATATATATATAATAAAAATAAATCTAGAACATATTACAGTACCTAAGTATTTTTCTGTGCGTTCGTCTCTCCTCAGGGATGACGTGCCAGGCGCGCAGTTCATACGTGGCCGGCGAGATCAAGTGGGGCTACCGCTTCACGCCCGTGCTGACGCTGGAGGACGGCTTCTATGAGGTCGACTACAACAGCTTCCACGAAATCTACGAGACCAACACGCCGAGCTGCAGCGCGCGTGAGCTGGCTGAGATGAGCGCTCGCGCCCGCCTGCCGCTCACCTGGAGCGTGGCCAGCAGACTGAGCCAGCAGGGCCTGTTGGACTCGCGTGATGAGGAGCAGGAGAAGGAGAAGAGCGGAGAGGGCCAGGAGCAAGCCGAGCGCAACGGGGACATCGCCAACATGGAGAACGAGTCCAAAGTGTAGAGCGGAGGAGCACATGGGCCAAGCAGAGGGCCACTCCTTACTCTCTCTCCAACACTCTCTCTTAATCCAACACACACTCAGCCTCTCTCGCTCTCTCTCTCTCAGGGGTACTCCGGTCAACTTTGGTCCTGGAGGGCCTGTGTCCAGCACAGTTTGGCTGCTTCGCCCACTAGCAAAGAAAGTCAACTGTGTTCATATCAGTGCCAAACCGTGACTATTGCCAGACCATCAGTTCAGGCCGTAAATGTCAAAACTCCAAAAGATGAGGGAAAAAACTCCTCTATGATATTACTAATTTCTGCTAGCGCCCCCATGTGATTCTAGTAGCAGGTTTACTCTGAGCAGCAATTCACATGGACATTTTTTGGCTGTTAGATTAAACACAGAAAACCCGACAGCATGTAACAGACTTTCCGTGTTTACTTTATTGCGTGTAACACACATATCATATGTTTTAACTTGTAGCAGTTCTACAGTGTTTCTGTAAAGAGCTCTAAGAGTGAAGAGCTCTGCCATAGAGCTGCCACGGCTGTTATCCATTCATGGCATCTGACTGAAACACACTGGTCAGGGTACCACTCGTATTCTCAGTCAGTGAGGCACGTAGGACTTTCAGAAGGCCTAGGGCAGGTGTGTCAAACTGGGGACCCTCCGGGTGAAAGTGCTGTGGATATTAGCATTTATCCTTGACTGACGCTCCGAATTCAGTTCACAAAGGCCTTAATAATTAGCTGGAGTGACCCAGAGTCCCATCTATTGGAAATCAAAATGTGATTGGTTGATTCCACTGTCAGTTGCTAAGTTATGTTAGTGGACAATCTGGCACAACAGACCTTCAGTTCAGCTCTGTAAGTACTAATCAGTGGGAGATGTAGCTCGGCTGTATCTACCCAGAAACCCCAAAGGAAAAAAAATCCAATTTGTACAATTTTCCTTTGGATGTTTCACGAATTTAACCATTTTGTTTCCAACTAGAATTTAACAATGAAATACAACTAATGCTACAATACTCGCAGAGTTAAAAGGCAGCAAGCCTGACTATATTAAGTAAAAATGAACTAAACGTTACAGCATATTTTTCATTTTCCACAGACAAAATTATGCCCTCTCTAAAGGCCTAGAAGACCCTGAGAGGTCCCCAGTGGTTCACACCCTTTTCATTTTTTATAAAAATCTAGTAGAGTTGTATGTATCGTTTTTAAGGATTAAAACATGAAAGAATATAATTGTAAAAAGGATCTTTATAGATATTAGGAAAATAAATGTTGAATCTGTCTAAATGGGTCACTGGTATTGCATCAGTGTGCATAAAATCACAGGGAAAAACTGTTACAAGATTGAGAATTGAGGAATTAAGAATTAAAGTGTGGGCCTATTTATAGGTGTTTGCAGTTTAAGCAGTTAAAAACACATTGGTGAACCTCTGATGTGACAATGTTCAATAGTAAAATAGTAAAAAGTCAAATATTTAAACCAAAATTCAGTAAATTTCTTGGATCATGCTATTTTGAATTATAAAAACACCCAGAAAAACTCTGGATCACTTGTGGTTGGTCAGGATGCTCAAAGCACACAGTAAAACATTTACTGATTTAGTGAGGCTCATTCGCATATCACATATTTCTGCAATATCAGTGTTGCAAGGCCAATACTGTGACAATGAACAAATTGTGCTTTGTGCAGCTCTACTTGTGATTACCTGGTGAGTTGAATGAGGTGTTTTTAAGCAGTGAAATGACCTGTGCTGGACGAAGGTCCTGCAGGACTGGAGCTAAAGACCCCTGAACCTTCTGAAATGCACACACACACACACACACACGACCACACCCATGCACACGCTCTCTGCCTCTGCTCTGCGTAGCCGGACACAGGTCTGAGACCAGCTCAGGAAAGAGCCCCCAAAAAGTCGGGCGGAGCACACGGCCCTCCTCCCCCCCTCCCTCTCTCTCTCTGTTTCTCGCTCGCCCTCTCCCTCTCTCAACCTTGCCCCAAAGAGACGTAACGCTGGACGAACTCGGAGGCTTGGGAAACTGCATGGTTTCGAATAATTTTTTTCTTAAAGATAAAACAATAATATTATTTTCAGATTTTTAATTGAAAGATAAAAAAACTATATATGTATATGAATATATATAGATATATTCTAGGGCATTTGCATTTGTATTTTTTGTACATATATTTCAATAATCGTTTTTGTTTGAGATGAGTGAATATTTGACAGAAGGGTGTTTGATACTACATTGATTTGGACCAGGTCTGTATATTCTGCCTTTTGGAAGAAGATTTCTTTACCTTTTTGGGTTTTCAGAAATATATATAAATATAAATATATATATACACATATATATATATATATATATATATATATATATATATATATATATATATATATATATATATATATATATATATACATACGCATGTACAAAACTAACTCTAGTTGATTACTCTGTATGATGTATATAAAGGACGGTAGGTAGTTGTAGGTGAGGCACGGCTGATCTTACTCTGGATGCAAAAGCTTTAGCCCGGGCTCCTGGGGTCTTCCTCAGCATGAGGCTGTGACGTGGGCACGGGGGTGGTTAACGACGGGGCAGCGTTTGGCCCCGACAGTGCATGTCTGCACCAAAATACCGCACAACCTTAAGGCAACAGTATGGGGGAAAAGCAAATCTACGATTTTCCTCTTACCCAAAATGTAGCGGATCAGCCAAGACATGACTGATGTATAAAGTTTGCTTCTTTAGTAATGAAAGTTTATAACCTACAATTAGCATCCATGAGCGTTGTTACGGTCAGCTTCTGCCTAAAACAGCAGCATATCGAAATTTCAGCCAGCTGCCTCTGTTGTTTGTAGCTATACAACAAACTTTTGTCCATTTTTATTCCACAAAACTGCATCAAGTTGTTCAGTAATCTCAATTAGACTTGCATATGTGGTTTCTGACACTGTATTAGCCTTGTACAAAGTGATATGATGGCTATCAAGAGGGACAACTTACATGTCATAACATATCTTTTAATGTTTAGTCAATGTCCTAAATCAGTCCTGAAACCTTGCCTGGTTTCAGATCATTCTATAGCAGACTGAAGCAGTACTTCTTTTGCTGTGGTCATGCTTGTTAGCAGATAAAGTCACGTTGAAGCCTTCCATGCAACTTTGCTCCTCACAAAACATAAACACTGGATTAACTGACCGACATTGTCCCATGAAAGGTGTTAAAATTTTGTACATCCCAGCCTAATGACCACAGTAGGCCACAGTACCAGTAGCTTGTAGGCTACGTTAACATAGCAGGCTTTAGGCATTTTATTATTTTACAAAGAAGTGATTAACAGCCTGTAAAAGTGTGATTTTACCATGCTTAAATGCATTCTGTAGGTTAACAGCAGCTTGTCTGGCAATATATGTGGCACTTTTCTCCTATGCACGCTGAAAACACAATTTTCTGGGCTCCCCCGGCGATGCCACAGATATCCATGGGTCATAGAGCCGCATCACTCAGCCCGATGCTAGCCAACGCAGGCGTTTGTTAGCTGACATAACAGAATTGGCAGTTATCGTCTCCCTCAAGAGGGTTGAGCTGTCCATTGATGTTGCATTAGCAGAATATGCTAGCTAATGTCACCCTCCCAGCTTGGTAGCACTGTGTGACTGGGGGAGAACTAGCTATTGACAATGACTCAATTTGGGAGAGAGGTTTTGTCTGTTGTTATAGGTAAGAGTGTCTTACAGTGTCAAAAACCACAAGTGCAAAATTGCTGTTTGAGATTATTAACAACTAAATGCAGTTTGAGGCAAGCGTGCGATGTTTTAGGCCTGCAGTTTGCACCGTGCTAACTAGTGGCTATATGCTTCCATTACTTGATAGCTACATTAGCCTTGTAGCTCCAGTACAAAACCAAAAAAGGCAAACTCTGGACATCAATCATGGCTTGTCTGATCCAGACTACATTTAGGGTGAGGTGAAAATTGAAAATTTGATTTTTCATCAAACTATTCCTTTAAGCGCCCCTTTTTTAGATGGCATTTTTAGATGTTTACTTTTTTGCGACCATAGTTTACCCCCCTCTCTGCAGACTCTTGGTACTTCGCACCTTTAACTTTCGAACAGAAGGCTGGAGAGAGTGTGACGATGTGTGTGTGCGTGCGAGTGTGTGTGTGTGTGTGTGTGTGCCCCCGGCCTCAGGTGCTGTGCGAGTGTGGATCTCCCAGATGACTCATGGTGTGCTGTTTGCACATGTTCTCCCTGAAGACTGAGGAATATTTTCTATTTTAATTGTCATTTTTGTCATCTGGCAGACGCAGCCATACGAGGAAACGTTTTCCCCTTCGCTAACAGTGGGGCTGAGCTTGAGTCGCCCCTCCGGTAGGCTCTCTCGCTCCTCAATAGATGCTCTACAAAGAGCAGAATATACTGCTACACATTTACAATATACTCCTAGGCCAATGGAGCACTTTCCTTTATATTCCTGGGGATCATACCTCGATCTCTGACACCTTTAGACCGCCTCGAACGTTCACTCTTTTATCATCGAACGCACTGGACACAAGAAACCAAAGAGACCAACCCCTGATCTCTAAAGCAATCGAAGTAGGATCGAGTGGAAGCAGTGTTTCGTTCACCGTGTCGTTAGAAGTTAAAGCTATAATCCGCACATTTCTTTCTTCCCTTTTTTCAGTGAATAAATCTGTAATGGATTACAGACTCACATTAGTAGCCAAGTACACTTAGATGTACTAGGTCAAACAGAACACATAGGACAACCGTTAGTAATCCCAGAGCTGATTTGCTGTGAACGTTGAAGATAAACAGATGAACTGTTTAGGCCGCAGAGCATTGAGGAGGCCGTTACAAAACAAATTAAAGTATTAAAAGGTAGATTCGAATCCTGTGACCTACAAAAGTGTTGCATCTTTAGCATCTTGATGATTTTTACGAGCATTTTGATCTATTAATAATTTGCATACTGCTACTGCAAACCTTCGATCGAACAGTTTATCAAGCATTTCCATTGCCCATCGAAAGTTTGGGGACACCTGGCCTTTTAGTGTTATAATACAAACAAGCATCGTTTCTTTTTCACTTTGCAATATTTTAAAGATTAACCAGGTTAATGACAATGTGACAGTACTGCCTTGGGAATAATGCGTTTTATCCCAGCGCTCAAACTTTTCAGCAGTTTGGGGCAAAAAGCTTCGATATGTGCTTAGTTCGGAAAATGAACCTGTCAAATCATTATTTATACAAAGCATGACTTCATAACATGAAGCTGAGCAAGATACCCAAAGTGTTAGTAAATAGCTGCTTTATTTGCAGGACCTTTGCAGTTTTTGTTTGCCATGCGAAAGAAAGCAAGGTGTCCCCAGTCGTTTGACAGCAGTGTGGGTGGTAGACTCACAGACAGAAAGCGCGAGACAGTGTTGTTTAACAGTTTTAAGAGGAAAAGTTGAGTTTGTGGCTGAAAGGGAAGAGTCAGTCCGTTATCTCCCCGTCCTCTCGGCCCGAGTAGAGAGGTCTTGTGCGCTGTAGCTGTAGCAGCGTACCTTATATTTGCTGAAGTGCCCTTTAAACCTGCTCCTCCTGCTCCTCCACGCACCGAGGGACCCCTCTCCTTTCACACAAGCCATCCAGAGGAGGAGAGCAGCCCCCTACACACACAGCCCCCAAATCAGCCGCCTGAAGTTCTCCATCAGGTCCTCCTCTCATTCTCACGCACACGCTGGCTCCTCCGTTCTCTGTTTTCTAGGGAGAAGTGCTACGTCAGGAACATTGAACATTAATTTTACCTTAGTTCATTCATTCTGTTTTTCCTTTAGATACTGATTTTTAAACTCTTAACTAAGAAGCCATAATATGGTACGATATTCATAATTAGTGTTTCTAGAGGTATTTCATCCTGATTTTGTTGTTGTTGATTTATAAATGCTCTGTGTCACAAGAGACTCATGAAATAAACCATATCTAAATATTCCTTTCAGTTTTGTTAAAGATTGTAGTATTTTGTCTTTTTTTATGAAAAAAACAAGTATGAAAGTTTATGGAAATTGGTGTTCTGTGCCTGTTTGGATGGCCAGTTTGGACAGCCATTCAAGTCTTTTACTTCTTTAAGGTGTTTTAGTTCTTTGAAGATTTAGTTCAGCCCAATAAGCACATATTAAATGTCTAATTCTTTAGTTTACTGAAAGGTCAGATAAGAAATCCAGAGATCTGATCAGACTAATACAAAGGTGTATTCAACATGACCTACTGTTTACTGTATACAGTCATTTGCAAAGGTCTATGGCACCCCTGTTGAAATTACACCTTTTGTTAATCTTCTAAGTGAAAATAAGTTAACACATCCTCTACAGGGAACTTGAATATGGCCTCTTTTTTTAGTAATTTTAATTATAGTTTCTATACATTTGCTGGGTTTAACATATTAAATGTGCCATAACTTTTGCACAGGCCACATTTTGTGCTTTATTTCATTTTTCAATTTGTTAACTTCAGCACATAAACAGTAATTGTGTATTAAATTGTGCTGAAGTGTGTCCTCTGTAGAGGATATGTGAACTTATATTCATTAAGAAAATCAACAAAACAAACCAGGGGCGCCAAAACTTTTGCATACGGCTGTCTTGCACCGGTACATCACCGCTGTTGGAACAAAACCTTGCACCTCTTTCCGAACTTGTAATGGAAGTTAATGTAACCAGATTTTTTCCAAGTAATTTTGAACTATTTCTGTTGTTCATGAAATTTCAACTGGAGTTTTCAAATTACACAACGAAATTGAGAAACGACAACAACGGAGATCTTTTTGGTCACATATTACATACTACTCATTACTGTTGGGGACAGTCAGATCAACCCTCGACAGATCAACCTCAGCACACACAGCGAAGAGAGCTGAGAACAATGATCAATCAGAAATGTGCAGTGAGCACTGATTAACTAATTAGCTACACCTGATGGACGTATTTCACTGTATCATAAAGAGATACAACCTGGTTGCAAATATGATTTAATGATGATTCTTTTATTCTGCATGTGGGAAATTATATTCACTTTATGCAGCATCCTCTGAATCATGGAGGAGTGTCCAAGAGTGGAGCTCAAGGGACCGGGTGTTGGTTCTTAGGCCACGGCAGATTCAAATTCATAAGATTTTTAGGGTTAAAATTATAGATATACATACCTAGATGGGTCCAGCCAGGCACGTCAATGGCGCTGCCATTTTAGGGCGGTCAACATCGCTGCTGGACTGCATTCGGTACCATTACAGAGCGGCAGTTTAAGAAAGATACTGTCCAAAATTATACTATTTCAAGAATATTGCACCCAGAAAGTGGGACAGGATTATATAACGGAGGGAACGCAGTGATCCACACTCACGTCTGTGAGATGTTTATGTGTAGATATGGCCGTGTGGTTGGTGAAGCACAGAGAACCTGTTGATGTGATTGTTTTTCCTCTGGTTTTATATTAAGCTTATTTCATTTAACAGTCTCTTCATGTTATCTTAACTATATGTGGTAGTTATTTATTTACACTGATGGTTAATGCTTTGTAGCTCGGTAAGTTAGCATTCCTTAATCCGTGTAGATATTCATAACACATTAACTTTAGCACCTTCTTACACAAACCTGAAGTCAGCTTCTTATTTGACAGCTTCTTGTTCGAATTTCTCCATTCCACCTTAAACGGTGCAGCTTCAAGCACCAGAAAGTGACCGCTGCACCATTTAAGGTGGAACGGGGAAACTCAAACAAGAGGCTGGTGAATAGGAAGCCAACTTCAGCTTCGTACTACTGTGTATTAAGATTAGAAGTGATTCACACACTGATGGATTTGCTGATGTGTGTGAGTTTGTGTTTCTACACAGGCTAAACTCGGTTTTTAACTTCAGGTGCAGACAAAATACTTTCCTGCTGGTCTGGATGGCTAATTAGCATGATCCCTTATTAAAGAAAGAAAAGCTACTGAGAGCCTAGACTAATCTGTGTCTGAGGATTATAACAAAACAAATTGGGTGAAAATCGGTTGAGTAGTAAGGAAGTTGTGGCTGATTTAATCCTGAGACTCTTCATCTCAATACAAGTGAATTTGTTCACAAGCGGATCTTGACCACTCCAACATGGTGGTCGCGCAGACGTATCGCCTCAGATAGAGAACAAAAGACAACCCGGCATCTAGATATGTAAATCTATGGTTTAAATGATTTGCGCATCATTGCATTCTGTTTTTATGTACATTTTGCACAGCGTCCCAACTTTTTTGGAAAGAGGGTCGTATATTAATTAAGAATATCACAGGGGCATGCAAAATAAGGTTTGTTTAAAGAACTGCTGTTCCACCAAATAATCTTTATATATAATATAAAGATTCCATGCCATGTGTGCCCAAATGTCTTGTCCTGGGGGGTCAAGTGCAATGTTTATTGTGGGTCAAAGGCCAAAAAGGCCAAACAATATAAAAGTGAAACAAATGATTCAGCTCATGAAGGCCTTGATGATCAGCTGATAAGCAGAGTGAAGCATGAGTTAAAGACAAGATGCCCTAAACTGGGAAGAGATGTGACCCTCCTTAAACTCACAAAGATTCTCAGTGCCGTTTCTGGATCAGTCTGGCTTTTTATAGCGATGAAGATCTGGGAAGATTACGGCAAATCTGCCGCCAGCTCAGCACTGCTGTTTTAAAAAAAACTGAAGTCATGTCCTGGAAGCAGAGGCTACACCACGCATCTAGACTTCTGGGTCACTGAGTTGGTTCAAAGACGGCGCTGGGTTTAGCCAAGGACTAAACGATTAATCATTTTTATATTGCTATTTTAAAGAGTGCAATTTTCAAATCGCAAGAGCTGCATGTAGTTTGAATATATCCCACATTACTCAACATGTCTTAAGTTTTAGGCAAGTTAAACTAATAATAGAGTTTTAACTGGCTTTCTAGCACACCACACTCTCTGAGCACTTTATTAGGAACACTACACTGATACTCGGTAGGGCCTCCCTTTGCTTCGAAAACAGCCTTAATTCTTCATGCCATGGAGATTCTGGTCCATGCTGAGATGACTGATCATGTAATTCCTGCCTTCCTGACTTTTCAGGTGCACTTCCATGCTGTGAATTTCTACTACATCCCAAAGCTGCTCTATTGGATCCAGATCCAGTGACTGAAAGGGCACTGAAGAACATCAAACTCATGTTCATGAAACCAGTCTGAGACGACTTTTTGCTTTGTGACATGGTGCATTATCATGCTGGAAATAGCCATTAGAAGGTGGGTAAATTGTGGTCATGAAAGGATGTACATGGTCAGAAACAATACTCAAACCAACAGGCCCAAAGTGTGCCGAGAAAACACTCCCCACGCCATTACACCACCTCCACCAGCCTGGACTGTTGACACAAGGCAGGTTGGTTCCATGGTTGGCACCAAATTCTGACCCTACCATCTGTGAGCCTCAGCAGAAATCAAGATTCAGCAGACCAGGCTATGTTTTTCGAGTCTTCTGTCCAGTTTTGGTGCCCACTACAACGTCAGCTTTTTGTTCTTGGCTGAAAGAAGTGGAACCTGATGTGGTCTTCTGCTGTTGTAGCCCATCCACCTCAAGGGTTGACATTCCCATTATAGGATGATTTTCTGCTCACCACAATTTTACAAAGTACTGTATCTGAGTTACCATAGCCTTTCTGTCAGCTCAAACCAGTTTGGCCATTCGTCGTTGATCTTTCTCTTGAAAAAGGCCTTTCTGTAAACGGAACTGCTGTTCATTGGATATTTCTTTATTGCACCATGCTGAGTAAACTCTAGACACTGCTGTGCGTGAAAATCCCAGGATAAGAGCGAGTATAGAAATACTCAATCCATCCCTTATGGCACTAGTAATCATGACATGGTCAAAATCACTTATACCACATTTTTTCCCTCATTCTGATGGTTGATGTGAACATTACCTGAAGCTGCTGGTTTGTATCTGCATGATTTTATGCACATGATTTTGCCACATGATTGGCTGATTAGATCATTTCATAAATAAGTGATGTGCATGTGTTCCTAATAAAGGGCTCAGTGAGTGTCTGTCCAGCATTCAAGCCTCAAGTCTGCTGGTCTTCTTGGAAAATAAAAAAAAGCATGGACCATAATGTATAAAAAAAATAAAACAATCTTGATCAGAAAAATTGCAATTAGATATTTTCCCCAAATAGTTTATCCCTAGTTCAACCTAGAATAACTTCATCCAACTAAAATATTTGGTTGCCAAAGTTTGTTTCTTTAGTTTTGCACTGGAACTACCAGGCTAATGTAGCTAACAAGAAAAAGAAGCTTATATTCCACCAGTTTTTGTACCCCACCAGTGTTAACTGCATGCTTAAATCACCACAATCACACAAAAATCTCTCACAAAGACATAATGGGATAATAGCAGGAATTTTATCTGTGCTTTTGTCCATATTTATAGATACACAGTTTGTCACACAGCAGAGTTTCCCTTGGTTTCAGAGACCCTGCACATTTTAGTGTTTTCTTTTTCTGCCCCCTACACACCTGATCCAACTCATCAGCTCATTACCAAGACTTTACTGAGCTGAAGTGGGTGTGTTAAAGCAGGAAAAGCACTGAAATGTGCAGGACCTGGAGGCTTCAGTACCCGTTTTGGGAGCCACTGTCATACACAGTCAGAAGCAAGTCAAGTCTATGTGAGATTACATAACAACTCAATGTGGTTCGAGGCAAGATACATGGCTATTTAGGCACCAGTTAAATTGTGAACATTCAATTTTTCACTAGACTGTCACTTTAAGTTAAATCCAAAGTTAATGCTTACTGCCTCATAATGTCTGTCCGGTCATTATGGCTTCGGCTGGCTGTAATTGTACAGGCCACTAGCGGAGCTGTGTTAGGTGAGGGTTTTCTGTACCTGCGCAGAGGGGAGCTGCAGTATGGTGCTGATACCTCCATTCATTAGCACTCGGACACTTTAATAGCAGAGAGCTCATTTTAATTAGGCCTGGGGCAGAGAGTTGGAATACTCTCACTTGGCAATTAGAATGAACTGCTTAATTATGCAACTACATCATCAGCATGGGGTGCCTCGAAGAGTACATGTGTTTAAAAAAAAGGACTAGGGCGAACCCTGAAAGTGGAATATGCCTCCAAAACTGCTTAAACGCACATTTTTGCACTCAGATGAAACTATTGAACAGCATACTATTTTAAAGGCCCCAAATTAAACATATTCAAAACCATTACTATGATACCATTATACATTTATATCTCTCTACACCCATCAGTTATAAAATTAAAACTACTTCCTTATTTCTACACTTATTGTCCATTTTATCAGCTCCACTTACTATATAGGTGCACTTTGTAGTTCTACAGTTACAGACTGTAGTCCATCTGTTTCTCTGCATACTTTGTTAGCCCCCTTTTACCCTGTTCTTCAGCAGTGCTGAGAATGATCCACCCAAATAATACCTGCTTCATGGTGGTCCCTTGGGTTCCTGAATTATTCTCAGCACTGCAGTGACACTGATGTGGTGGTGGTGTGTTAGTGTGTGTTGTGCTGGTATGAGTGGATCAGACACAGCAGCACTGCTGGAGTTCTTAAACACTGTGTCCACTCACTGTCCACTCTATTAGACACTCCTACCTTGTTGGTCCACCTTGTAGATGTAAAGTCAGAGACGATAGCTCATCTGCTGCTGCACAGTTTGTGTTGGTCATCCTCTAGTCCTTCATCAGTGGTCACAGGACGCTGCCCACAGGACGCTGTTGGCTGGATATTTTTGGTTGGTGGACTATTCTCAGTCCAGCAGTGACACTGAGGTGTTTAAAAACTCCAGCAGCACTGCTGTGTCTGATCCACTCGTACCAGCACAACACACACTAACACACCACCTCCACATCAGTGTTACTGCAGTGCTGAAAATGATCCACCACCCAAGTAGTACCTGCTCTGTGAGGGTCCATGGGGGTCCTGACCACCGAAGAGCAAGTATGCGGAGAAACAGATGGACTATCTGTAACTGTAGAACTACAAAGTGCTCCTATATGGTCAGTGGAGCTGATAAAATGGACAGTGAGTGTAGAAACAAGAATATTATGGCTGATTTGTGTATAATGTTGGTTCAGTGAACGAGTTCAGCTCTAAAGCACATTTATCTGTTACTTTTTGTTGCTTTTTTTGTTACTATGCCAAGTTCTGGTATGCTGGTCAACCAGTATGACCTTGCAGGGTGATCAGCATAAACCAGCCTAGACAGGCATGGAGTTTTCAGCAGGGATTGTAGTTAATGGTTAAGTCCTGCTGGTCTGGGCTGTTTAATTGTCAGCAAGGTAAAAAAAGTACAAATGTTACTCGAATACATGTAACTGAGTAAATGTAAGTAGTTACTACTAAGTGCTGTATGTAATTAAGTAATAACATAAATTAGGTAGAAGGTGGTACCAAAGAATAACCTGGCTGCACCACCTTTTTGATACTATGCCAAGTTCTGAGCTCTTAATAATCCTGTATTATTAATACAACATTAACAAGGTTCTGCTGGTAGTACAGACTCTTAAAACAGGCGAGCTGGTCTGGGATCAGACAGTTAGATTCTTTGTAGGGTTTGCACTGCATATTAATCCTCTTACACTAAGTGTAACTGAGAGCTAATCTCCGTGGCTTTTATCCTTCATGTCTGATGCTCAATTAGTACCTTTACATGTAATACACACAGCAATAAAGCCATCTTATATACCAACCAGCAGAGGATCAACAGCACTGTGGATGAATCTAGAGAAAGAAAAAAAGAAAGAAAGAAAGATAGAAAGAAAGAAGGAAAAATCAAAGAAAGAAAGAAAGAAAGGTAAACAGAATAATGAAGAAAGAAAAATAAAGAGAGGCCGCAAAAAAGGAAAGAAAGAAAAAGAAAAATCAAAGAAAGAAAGAATAAAGAAGGAAGCAAAATAGAAAGAAAGAAAAAGAAAGAACGAAACAAAATAACAAGAACCAAAAAAGTAAGAAAGAGAAAGAAAGAGAGAAGGAAAAATCAAAGAAAGAAAGAAAAAAAGGTAAACAGAATAATGAAAGAAAGAAAAATCAAAGAAAGAAAGAAAGAAAGAAGCAAAAAGGAAAGAAAAAGAAAGAAAGAAAGAAAGAAAGAAAGAAAATAACAAGAACCAAAAAAGTAAGAAGAGAAGGAAAAATCAAAGAAAGACAGAAAGAAAATCAAACAGAATAATGAAAGAAAGACAGAAGCAAAAAATTTAAAAAGAACAAAAGAAAAATCAAAGAAAGAAAGTAAGTAAGAAAGAAAGAAAGAAAGAAAGAAAGAAAGAAAGAAAGAAAGTAAGTAAGTTCTGCAGAATTAACGTCCTGGTCCGTCACTGAACCACTGACAGGATGCTGGGACTGAGAGGCTTCACTCAGTGGACAAGACCGCCACCTAGCGGTCAATTATGAATATTACCTCTCTGTTATTATGTGTGAACAGTGTTTGCGATGGTGTTCAATGAAACCAAGCAGAAGTTTTTCTTTATGTAAACAAGGGTGGCTATACATATATATGTATACACTTATATATAAGCATTCTTACTTAATAGATTAATTAAATAATGACTTCAGTAAAAGTATCTTTCTGCTGTTGATTCAGTCGTTGAGACAAAGTCATTCAGACTGTTTTGATGTGAAAAGATTCATTTGTAGAGAAACTTGCCAACTTAGATTTCTTTACAGTGGTAGTGATGGGAACCAGGGGTCCTGCTGTGTTCAACGCAAACATTGCTATTTCATTTACTATTCATAATCACAAGTGAGCCTACCTGTGTGTTCTGATATTTTATGTGTTGTTGATGTAAAAACAGTGGTAAATCTGGAAAAATGTTTTCTTTGGGGTCTATTTTGGCCTCACAATGCCATACATGTATTCCTCCGCCACGAATGGCTTTTTAAAATATATACTTCAGGCCAAATCCTTACAGCAAAACTTTCATAAAACATGTCTCAGATGTGAAGCAGCATCTCAGTAACAGTGTAACATTCTGTGAGGTGAACTTGTGGAGTTCCCTTTACGAGTAACTTAAAGAACTGCAGTAAAACTTCTTACTAGTGCATTTATCAGCACAATAATTAACATTTGTTAAGCACCACTGTCCTCTTTTTGTGATTATTTGGTCTAAAATAAACAGATAAACCTCAAAAGTGAGATGTGTGGCCATTAAAAGCAGTTTAGATAGTTTTACCCACAAATTATCAGCAAAATTAAAAAGAGAAAATGTCACTAAATGTTAATGGCTACAGTGTAATTGAGTAATTAGTAGATTACTTTCTTCACAAACATACTTCAGAAGTAAAAGTACCATTTGAAAGCAAACCCTGCAAGAAACACAACTGTAGACCAGCGGAGCAGATCACCAGCAAAATGTTGTGATTTTAATGCTGGTATGCTGGTCAACCAGTATGACCTTGCCGGGTGATCAGCATAAACCAGCCTAGACAAGCATGGAGTTTTCAGCAGGGATTGTCGTTAATGGTTAAGTCCTGCTGGTCTGGGCTGTTTAACTGTTTTTTTTTTTTTCAGCAGGGTCAAAAAAGTACAGATGTTACTCGAATACATGTAACTGAGTAAATGTAAGTAGTTACTACTAGGCGCTGTACGTAATTAAGTAATGACATAAATTAGGTAGAAGGTGGTACCAAAGAATAACCTGGCTGCACCACCTGATTGAATTCAATGCTGAGTTGGTTTTTGCTGGTTTAGCTGGTCACCCAGCATGGGCATGGTGATTGACCAGCATACCAGCATCCAAAACACAACATATCGCTGCCGTCGGTGCAAAACTTCCCATCTCCATTTTTGTCGTTTTTCAGTTTTTGACCAAATTTGAAAATGTCTGATGCTCTTTACATTGTGTGACGACTTCATGATAAATGGACCAAAAGAAATGACCCCAAATGTCTGGTTCCATTCACTTACATTAAAAGTAGAGTAGGTTTTCTCCTTCTCCTGTAAAGTTAGTTTTGGAGATACAGGGTTTCGTTCCGACAGCAGTAATATGCTAGTTTTGCTGGTGATCAGCCATGCTGGTCTATGCTGTTCTTCTCTATTTGAGATATTTTTGGTCTAAAATAAAATACTAACACTTTTAAGTGAGACACAAGGGTAGGGGCAACAGCACACCAGTCCTGTGGCAGTCTCCAACAAAACAGAGTGAAATTAAACAAAAAAAGAATTGGGAACTAAACCTGAATGACTAAAATGGCAGTACAATCATTTCCTCAAAAACATACTTGAGATTAAAAAAGTATTATTTGAAAATACTCAAAATACCTCAAATACTTGGACTCACCACTTTCAGCAAATTGGATAATGTCACCGAATCTCCAGAGCTATGAAGTGAGGGCCTTGTGTCTGAAATGAGTGGCAGACACAACCTACAACACAAAAACGAGCACAAACACGACTCCAACAGATTCCACTGAGGAAGATTTCATTGGGAGCAGATTGTGGCCTGATTTCTTCATGTGTTCTGCTGTTCCTACCACTGTTCACGTTTCATCTACATTAATGTAAAGTCAGGGGCGCCTGAAGCCCTGACGTGGTCACTGACAGCATGGGGGCCAACAGTAGCAGCTCAAACTAAACGGAGAATACTACATCCTTTAATCCTCTCCTTGTAGGCCAATCTCTAACAAAATGCATTCAGCTTTAGGTTTAATGAGTAGTCTATACTGGAAAGTCTCAATAGAAGTGGTCTTCTTCCCAGGAGAGCCTCTTAATTATGAATGAAAGCAGACTTCTAACACAGCCTGCAGCTACACTGTGGAGTGCGAACTGTACAGCTGAAGCTGAGAGGGTAGGGCTGGACGATGTGTCGTCTGTACTGACCGATATTGCTTTGTGCTTTTAGCCATATTTTAAGTCATATATCATTGAAGTCCAAAGCAACACGTATCCCCAAAATGGTAACTTTACAGGAGATTGCAGAAACTTTCCTACCTTTTAATGTAAGATAATGTAAAGAGGTTTAATTCCAAGTGATTTTGGAGCATTTCTATTGGTCCATTCATCATCATTCAGAGTAAAGGACAGCTGCCAGGTTCAAATGATGGAAAAAAAAAGTTGAAATTGACAAAAAGTGTTTAACAGTGACGATATTCGATATAACCATGACATAATCCTATCCAACTGCAGTGTCCCTGCTGCCAAGCTGTTTTTAGCCTGTTAATTCTATTTCGTGCATGTTACTCAATACTCATCGTACCCAGGATCTAACTTACAATGTATGTCATTTACTGGGATTTTGGGAACAGTTCAAAATATATAAAAATGAAATAAATATCAAGTTTCCTTTCTATAAATGTGTTTTCTGTCGGCTTAATGTTTGCAATTCTGTGTAAAGCTCCCTTTGATGCCAGTTTAAGGGAAGAAAATTGAAGTCTAACGCCACGATTCCATTATATGATTGGAAATCGTTGAAATTTTGAAAACTTCTGATATTAAATTTGATCAGTATTGGCCAACATAATCATGACATCCACACCAAAATGGATGTGATCTGATACTGCGTTAGATAATACAGAGCGTACAGTGACCGTTTTGTTTGATTTGCCGTTGAGGCTTGGTGTAAGCATTGTGGCCAACATATAAATACAAAAAAGTTTCGTATATAAAGTTTTTATATATACAAGCTACACCGATCAGGCATAACATTATGACCACCTCCTTGTTTCTACGCTCATTGTCCATTTTATCAGCTCCACTTACTATATAGGTGCACTTTGTAGTTCTACAGTTACAGACTGTAGTCCATCTGTTTCTCTGCATACTTTGTTAGCCCCCTTTTACCCTGTTCTTCAGTGGTCAGGACCCCCATGGACCCTCACAGAGCAGGTACTACTTGGGTGGTGGATCATTCTCAGCACTGCAGTAACACTGACGTGGTGGTGGTGTGTTAGTGTGTGTTGCGCTGGTACGAGTGGATCAGACACAGCAGTGCTGCTGGAGTTTTTAAACACTGTGTCCACTCACTGTCCACTCTATTAGACACTCCTACCTTGTCAGTCCACTTTGTAGATGTAAAGTCAGAGATGATAGCTCATCTGCTGCTGCACAGTTTGTGTTGGTCATCCTCTAGTCCTTCATTAGTGGTCACAGGACGCTGCCCAAAGGACACTGTTGGCTGGATCATTTTGGTTGGTGGACTATTCTCAGTCCAGCAGTGACACTGCTGTGTCTGATCCACTCGTACCAGCACAACACACACTAACACACCACCACCACCACATCAGTGTTACTGCAGTGCTGAGAATGATCCACCACCCAAATAGTACCTGCTCTGTGAGGGTGCATGGGGGTCCTGACCACTGAAGAACAGGGTAAAAGGGGACCAACAAAGTATACAGAGAAACAGATGGACTACAGTCTGTAACTGTAGAACTACAAAGTGCACCTATATAGTAAGTGGAGCTGATAAAATGGACAATGAGCGTAGAAACAAGGAGGTGGTCAGAACGTTATGCCTGATCGGTGTAAACTCCTGTAAACATATAAATGTATAAACATTACTAAAGTCCCCTCAAAGGGTTGAAGTGGAAGCTGTTCACAGAATTGCCGTCTTGTTTATGAACCTGTGTAGAGGGGTCTTCTATGATCTGTTATCACCTTTTTACATCCATTCCAACAAAGCGCAGACGAGGAGAGCGTAGGTTGACCTTCTCACTCTCTGAGACCCCTGACAAGCACAGGCCTTTGCTTCTTGAGTCAAAAATGCAGTCCGAAAGACAGGCAAGACAGAAAGACTGTCTTTGTCAGCTGGACAGAATAGAAAAAGAATGAGACGGGCAAAATTTAAGCAACTTTTTTATGTCATACATAAGACCGCTTGAATATAGTACAAAGGGTTTGTCCATTTCTGCCTCTCAGTAACATTTTACTTTACACAGAAAGTCCTGATCGTACAATCTGTGGATAAAAGGTACTTATCCTTCTGCCACGCTGTTCAGCTCTGCAGTGCACATCAGATGTCCTGGAACCAAAGGGAGAAGGAGTGCAGACTCTAAAGTGGGTGTGGAGGCCTTTGGGGGGGTTCAGGGGGTCAGGGCTCGAAAGGGGGGGGATAAGGGGCAGGGAGGGGGGGGAAGCCGCAGTGAGTTCTGCGCTTGTCCTGGGGGGGGTGGGGGGTGGTGGGTGTTTGGGTTGCATTTGTGGAACTCGGAGTTAAGAGCTGACGTTTATCCGAGGATGCACGGTTCAGACTGTGTGTGTAAACGACCGCTGTGCACTTCGACACGCACCTCCAGCAATAGCCTACTTTCGTTTTTTTTTTTTTCACATGGACCCATTTATTGAAGCTTGTGCCAAATTAACACAACAAAAATATTTCCTGTACTAGGCATACATAATCTCTTATGTATACGAATATATGAAAACACTGCCGTCATTCGGATTGTAGACACACATCCACACACTATACCCTGTCTATTATATTTAAGGTATGAAGATCTACTCTCCTGTTAGATTTTAAACCCTAGAGTTTTGCATTTGTACTGGCATTGTCAACTACTTTGGGCTGGAAGCACTGATACCCATTGACTACCACAGAGAGTTCCACTGCATGGTCACCAAGCTGACTTAAATGTACTCAAAATACCATTAGGAAAAAAGTAGTGAGTTCTAAACTTCCTTTATTAAAAAAATATAAATATGTACATAAATTCTATTTCAGCTATTAAAATGGGGTCACAAAGTAAACACCTGAAGCCTGGGTTTCATGGACTCCTCCCATTAGCTGTCCTCTGCTGCTGGCCGAGAATAAGAACCCTATAGGACCATTTACCTTGTATTTATAGGCATCATCATCATCATCATCATCGTCATCATCATCATCACACTCACATGGAGAGAGCGAGCGAGAGAGGGAGCGAAAGACAGAGAGCGAGCGAGCGAGCAACACAGGGCGAGACAGAGAGCGAGGTATGAAGATACCGTTAGCGAAAGCAAGAGAGCGCGAGCGACAGAGAGACAGTTCAGTAGACCAGGCTGTGTTCTCACAAATCTCAACCCCTGCGCCCCTCTGAGCCCCCAGCTTCCTGTCTGAGCCTGGTGGGGCGGGCTGAACACGAACCTGAATGCAGGGGGCCGCGCTGTTCGTTCAGGAGAGCGGCGGTGCTGAATGCTTAAGGCAGCGGAACCCAGATAAATCAGGCACCTCAACAAATCGCCGTCTGCACTCCGCCGCAGGGCCAAAGGGGTCACGCTCTCGCATTGAGACGGTCAGCGGCTTACCCTGAAGCTCTGGAACCCGCAGAGCAGCCAACAGCACGGGCATCGACCCTCTCTCCATCTCACGGAGCGAAGCGAAACTAAAATCTACTCACGCAAAATAGTTGTGTTTTTAGTTGTTTTTCTGTGTTTTCTGGTATCAAAAAAACAGAAATGGGGGGAAAAAAAAAAACCCAGCTGATACTGATCGGGATCCAGCTCTCAGTAAAATGTGCCGCGTTAAACAACAGTTCCAGTTTCAACAAAGCAATAGATACAGCCATTTTTACTGACATTTAAAAAAAAGGTCTGATACACCTTGTTTCAAAGTGCACAACTGCTACATTATTGGTTACAGACATCTATGTGCTATAAAAAAACTGCTTTGGTACAATAAATTATCAAAAGGGAAAATAAACTCTCCTAAAATTCACAGCATAATTGTGAGGCAAAAAAAATAAAAAGCAGTCACACAAACTTCTGCATGTTAAGAATTCCAGGGTGAACAGAAAAAAAAAAAAAATGTGCAGAGGCTCAAAATAAAATCACATGCTGAAAACAACAAAATTAAAATGAAGCGAAGAAGAGAAAGCGAGAAAAAAACAAACAAAAAAAAAAAATAAAGCAGTAAGGGACACAGTAGTAGCTGATTCCATTCGACTTGCAATACTACTCCTGTGAATTCACAAGGCCCAGCAAAAAGACTCCCAAAGAGTAGAATTCTAGGTAAGGAAGGCCTCAAATAACCACTTTTCATACTCTGTTTCCTATTTCTCCATGTGTAAAGACTTAAGTGTACTCCAGACTTAAAAAATACAGGAAAGCTATTTTTTTTTTTACTTTAAGGGTAACGTCCAGCTTCTTTTCATTCAGTGCGTGATAAGGCCATATTTCAAACTTGCTGTCCACCGCTGCCCAGTACCAGGCTTCTGCCCGCTCCACTGCCCACTTTAGAGCTCCTCACTAAACTTTTAACACTGGCACACTGCTGCTGCTGCTCTGGGACCCACAGACAGCCCTCTAGGGGAGAGACTAACAAACTGCACCACTGAATTTGAGAGACCCACACGCTTGCGCTCTTTAAGGGGAGAGACTTGCAAACTGCGCTCTCTACAGGTGAGACCCACATGGCGCACCTGCGCTCTCTAATGCTGCTGCTCTGAAAGCTGAACTCAAAAGCATAGAATTGCACAACATGAAGAAAAAACGTTCAAAAAACGAGCCTGCTGAGAAACAAAACAAAGATGGCGTTCGTAAGAGTAACCGTTGGAGATGATGGATGCCGCATTGCTTTACCGGTGACTACGGGCAGAGAACGTCTGTCTCCCCGACCACTGGACCTTCTCCCAGACCTTAAATAGAAACCTAATCTCACGGCTGTCAGGAAGGTGCATATGTTAATAAGCAATTAAAAAGAGTTGAATGAAAAGGAATAGGTGAAAACATACGAAACTTTCTTTTTCTCCTTTATAATAAAATCAAATTTCACTTGAAAATGTTCCAAGCAAAAATGGTAAATGACTGAAACAGAGGCCTCCAGCAGTGAGCAGAGGGGAGTTTGAATGCGCGTGGCGCGGGGGGTTGGGGAGTGGGTGGGGGGCTCGGCGCTACAGCGTCAGTCATCATCTCCCTTCTCTTTACAGCAGCTTTTAATCTCTATGCACTTTTTTTGAAAACACCAGCGTTTTAAAAACACACACACAGAGGAAAAAGCGTTCTCAGCGTAGTCAGGAGCTGGCCACAGAGCTCTGCTGCACGCACACTCCGGCCATGGGCGAGTCCTCTCGGTCCAGGCCCTGACGCAGGCCCATGTGTGTCTCTGCTATGTAGTGGCCCGGGCCCGAGTTCGTGGCAAGCGGGTAGGAGGGATGTCCTGCCATGCCCGTCTCCTGGCGCGGGTTGGAGAAGGCACCCAGGCCGAGGCTCATTCCACCGGGGTGGCTGTAGCCCAGGCCGAGCGGCAGCGGGCGGCTCTGGTAGGCCTGGTGGTGGTTCCCGGTGGACGATGAGGACGTAGATGAGGAGGAGGCCGAGGAAGACAGGGAGGTCATGGACAGGTGGCCGTGTGACACCTCCATGGAGTCCTGCGTGGAGGCGCTGTGCGAGGGCGAATACAGTCTGGGCCGCGGCCGAGCCGGGCCCTGCCCGTGCTGGGGGTGGTGATGGTGGTGGTGGTGATGGTGATGGTGGTGGTGGGAGCTGTGGGGGTGCAAGGGTTTGGGCTGGTGGGGAGGCACATGGAAGGTGGTCTCTTGGACAGGGTGAGTCTCTCCTGCGGCCTGCTGAAGCCCGTCTCCACCAACCCAGCCCAGGGCGGGTGCGAACGCCTGCCTCGCCTGCGATATGCACACAGAAACATGGAATAAGGTTAGACGACTCATTCAAGATTCACAAAAAACAAAGGGACACTGATGCAAAAGATGCAAAGCACTATTCTTACATAGCACCCATTCTGAAGTTTGTGGTCATCTCCTCAATCTAGCTGAAGTATCCTGGCTTATCGCTTGAATGTTTACCATATTAGTAAGTCATTTTTGTTGTACCTCCACAGCAGCAGCATTAAATATACTCTGTTTTCAAGTACTCACATAGGCTGTGTTTTCACATACATGCAATTCGTGACTGCTGAGGGTTCATGTCAGTGTCCTCTCTTTCAACTATGCACACAAAAGCTACTTGAGTATTAATATTGAATATTGAACATGACACTGAAGTGTCTCTACAATGAAGTCCTTATTTACAATCAATTTATTTTCCAAGCATTGGTTTGTATTCAAAGTTTGTTTTCATATGGCAGAGGGAAACATATGTGTACGTATACCCACGTACCTGAGGGCAGAGGTTGTGGCAGTCCATGCCTACTGCAGCACTAAAATGGCCTCCACTGAGCCGGTGCTGATGCGTGGGATCAGAGCGGGCACGTCCACTGGTGCTAGTTCCAGAAGACCCTCCTGCAAATACACCATAAGCATTTTAATGGCTTAGTGTGGGACACCCTACAGACGAGCCTATCTGCTCCATACAAATTAGCGCATACAGTCTATGTGGCCTTGTTTTTACTTCAGCTCAATGCTCAATGACTGAACACCACCACATACATACAACAGAGAAAAGGCAGAAAATTTCACTACATAAAAGCAATTTGTTTCCATTTCTTCACAATCACAAAATCGCATGTCCAGGAACTCGCGTCAAGTAAATATTCTCTCTCTTGTCTGTCATAGTGATACTTGCTTTGCAGGCTAGAAAACACTACCTAGTTTTGACTTGTCAAAACACATTTGTCAGATATTGTTGACAGAAAATGATGTGAAATCTGAAAATACTTTTTTGGTGGAATTGCTAGCTCACTGACTCATACCCTGACAATGTCTATAGCTGACTGTTATGACAGTTAAGGCATTGGCATAAGACACTAAAAGTACAAGCAGTGTCAGACACTGACAGTCAAAGGAGCAGTATCAGTCACTGAAAGTACAGCAGTATCACATACTGACAGTAAAAATAGTGGCAGACAGTAACTGAAATGGCTGCCATATCAGACAATGACAGCAAAGACAGTGACGAAAACCAACAGCGTCAGGCACCGACAGTAAACCCAGTGGAATCATACACCAAATGCAGTGGTATGACAGGCAGGCGGTTACAACAGAATCAAAACCAGTAATCAGTATAAGTAGATAAAATCAGATACAGAGCGTAAAGGAAATAGATGGGAGACCTGAGCTGGAGGAGGTACTGGAGGTGGTTCCGGAGGATTGAGACTGCTCCAGCGCTGGGCTGGTGGACACGCTGCTGCTGGTGTTGGTGCCCTCATCAGCTGTCTTTTTGAAGAAGCTGTGCTGCAGGGCGTAGTAGGGCTGGATGCGGCTCTTAGGGTCATAGTCCAACATTCGCAGGATCAGGTCCTTGAACTTCAGGTAGTCTGCAACAGCATGGCCTGACTCACCCGCTCGGCGCCCACCTGGACCACCTGCCTCCACACCCAGAATATTGTGCAGCTTACGAGAGCCCGCTGGCTTATACTGCATGTAGGGGAGGGAAAAAACACAATTATGCACCACTGACAGTCCAGGAATAAATCACTGTTTACTAACAGAAGGCATGCTAGCCATGTGCTGCCATTTGCCTCTGTTTGCTACAGAAGAACAAACTGTCCTGTGAGCTGAAGTGATTGAGTGCGGCTTTAAACCATGCACTTCTTGCCCAAAGATAAAACGATGCTGAAAGGAACACATACCCGTTTGCCATCTTTGGTCTTCTTTGCACACCACGTGTTGTCAGACATCTTCTCAAAAAACTTCCTCGCTTTCGGCGCCTGGTCCAGTATATGACTGGGAGGGACCCCCAGAACTTCCACTATTTTGTTCATTTGGTCCACCTGCCGCATAAGTAAAGAAGTTACAGAAGAACAATTAAACACATTAATTTATCTTAGAAGCAGAATCTTGCACTAGCACTATTAAACCCCAATGATCGCAGCACACATCCCTTTGTCTGTATCTGTAAAAAGAAAATGATACAGGCTAATAAACTGTACCTCATTTGCTCCGCTGAACAGAGGCTCTCCAGTGTGCATCTCCACCAGGATGCAGCCCAGCGACCACATATCTATAGCCAGGTCATATGGCATGCCAAGCAACACCTCTGGGGAGCGGTAGAAGCGGCTCTGAATGTACTGGTATATCTGAAAACATAAGGGGAAGAAAAATTAAAACCTAAAAATTGAACAAAACGAGGCCTCGCTTCTCTCTCTCTCCGTTTGTCCCTTTGTTTTTGATCATTTTCGCATGTTCATGATGGGCATATAAAAATTGATCAAAGGATATAAACAAAGGACTAAATAAAAATAAGCACTGAATTCCAACGCACCCGCTGTCCCAGCTGGCAGGAGCTGCCAAAGTCGACAATCTTGATGGCGGATCTCTTCGGGTTGCAGAGCAGGATGTTCTCGGGCTTAAGGTCACAGTGGATGATACTGAGTTCAGGCGTGGCCAGGAAGAGCAGCGCTGTGCACAGCTGCTGTGCGAACTTCCGCGTCAAGTTCAGGGAGACACCGCGGAAATTTGTGTTCCGCAGTAGGTCGTACAGGTTATAGGACAGCATCTCGAACACCAGACATAGGTGGTTCCGAAACATGAAGTGACGTTTCAGGTGAACTGAGGACACAGAATAAGGTTGTGGAAAGGTCAACACTACGATGACAAATATTTTATTCCTGCACAAAATGGTCAGTTACAGTTCCAAATTGTGTACCCACTTAAACAATACAATTTTTCAATCTTATAAACCCCACTTGGGTTGGAATGTAATCAATTTTTTAAAATGTTTTAGCTGAGTGACCAATCCATTTCAACTGTGGAAATTTTCTACCACAAACACTAGATGGCACCATTAGCCATCAGAAAGACTACATAGGTTTGTAGTGTTTCACTTACAATAAAACAGCTCATACTGTAATCAGGGACAGTTTGTTGTGACTGCACATAAGCGCTGTAAGTTAAATTACACCCATAACACAGGTAATCCTTACCTATATAGTACTTCATCTCAGTATCATGCTTGTTCATGAGCTCCAGGAGCCGTACTTCGATCTGTGCTTGGTTCAGAAAAGCCTTTTTATTCTTTATGATCTTAATGGCAACCCACTCCTGCTCAAGGCGGTCATAGGCCTTCACAACCTGCCAGCAGGGGGAGTCAAAAACACAGTCAGTCATGGAGAACACAGTATGACCATGCAGAAACTTTGTCTACTAAGGTACCAATGCACTGACACTTACAGACATGCTGTTTTTTTATTTTCAAAACGTTTGCTGTCATAAGAGTAGTGTATGAAAACATGAAGAAAGCTCAGTAGCTGAGACCCACCTGTCCAAAGGATCCTTTGCCTATCAATGAATCAATTTCATAGCGATCCATCCATTTCTCGCCATTTTTAACGATGTAGTCAAAGTTGTCATCGTCATAACCGTCATTGTAGATCTTCCTCTCCTTCTTATTACTGGAGTCTTCCCCCTGGCCCTGTTGGTGACGCCGCTTCTTTTTTGCATAGTAAACCTGAAGTAAAAAATGAATGAATCTACATCAGAAGCCTCCTTCGGAACAGATCTGATTCATGTTTTGATCTTTATTACATATTACCTAAGCTATACCAGCAAAGTGAGCAATGTAAGCAGATATCTACATGCCAGATCTGTATAGTGCCCTTAGGCCGTGTGAACAGGGCTGGAGAGTGGTCTGACCTCATTGATGTGTTTGTAGGTTTTGATCAGTTCAATGGAGAGTTTTCTTAAGGGAGCTGTGGCCGGATCCCGAAAGCACTGGGGGATCCGCCTTTGTAACATCACCACATCAGCAGTCACCTAAACACAAACACACACAGAGTACGCCGTTATAATGTGTACAGAAAAGAAGTTTGTTAAAAAGTTAACAACTTCTGAAATTTCCAGTGCAGTTTAAACACTTGCTATTCATCAATGTACTTAGACTATTAATTAAAGGAGAAATTAAACAGCATAATGTGTAGAATTAGAGGACGGGGTATGTTTGGGTGAGTGTAGAATTAGAGGACGGCTATTCCACAGGGTGGGGTTTATGTAGAATTAGAAGCCAGGCTTAAATGCAGTGAACTTGGTAGATGTATAGTCACATAGGAATACGTGTGGCAGGAGAGATTGTATCTGGTTGGTTGAGGTCTATGCCATGTGTGTACATGGGTGGTGATGAGGAATGAGCGAACGGGCCTAGCTTGTACCTGGGTGGTGTTGAGCTGCGGGGCCTGTGGGCCGTAGGGCAGCACAGGGGCCGGCGGGTCAGCGCTCGGCTGGTGGCCGTCACTGAACGGCGGGTGAGAATGGGGCGTCTGCGCAGCCATCTGCACATCTGCCGCATTGAACGAAAATGAAGGAGCAAGCCGAACAGACGAGGGTTTGCATGCTGAGGTCTCTCCTCCTACAACATCACAACACATAGACAGACAGAATTATGACAAGAACAAAAACAAATGGAGAAACATCATCTACAGTATACATTAAAAGTTATGCTGAAAACTACTTGTCTTAATACAGGGCTTCTCAACTCCAGTCCTGGAGACCTCCCGCCCTGTGCTGATTTATGTTTTTAACTGTAATGATTGAACCTTTACAAACCTGTCTTACAGCAGGGAAAACAGGAAAACCGTACAGAACAGCATGAGCCAAATATCCTAGTTAAGACTCCATCCTTGACACAATCTGGACTTTAAGCACAAACCTAACAAGACATACAACCTGGACAAACTGATGGGTAGACAAACAGAGTGCCACCATCTCTGCCTTCCCTCGTAATCTTTGCTTTGAACAGACCAAAGACTTGGAACATGACCGAACGTCTTATGTAATGTTCCAAACGATGTGACTGTCTAATATGTTCTCTGGCGAGAGGAGTCTGCCTCCAT
Source organism: Colossoma macropomum (assembly GCF_904425465.1). Taxonomy (NCBI): domain Eukaryota; kingdom Metazoa; phylum Chordata; class Actinopteri; order Characiformes; family Serrasalmidae; genus Colossoma; species Colossoma macropomum. Next base: position 33,841,355 of record NW_023494804.1, read on the forward strand.
AACCAAAGATCAGGTTACAATGCATCCAAAAAGGCAGAGACTAAAACGGCAGCATGCGATCATGCTTTTGTCACAAGATTATGCCTAGCACTTGTTACAGTCCCTCAAAAGCAGAAGGATTTATTGTTCCTCAAAAAACTCACAATTAATCGAACCATATTACGATGCTTTGTGTCAATAACAATAAACTGCATTATCATTTACCTTTTACATTATATATATGAAGATGGGGAATATGGTAAAGTCCTCGCATTACTAAATCATTTCATAGTATATGATACATAGAAATGCTGGCTTGTGCAGACATTTCACTGTATCACAATACTACCTGGAAGGTATGAAGACTTTTAAAGCCATCAGGTTATTAAACAAGCACAAACCAGAAATCCAACCAGGAACATATCAGTGTCCAATCTGAATAATCCTATACGGAGGTAGTTTGCCACTCATTTGAGGTTGCTGACCCTGTCCAGGTAAGCAAGAACTAGAGCCAACAAGCCTTTAGAATTGACCAATTACACAGTTCAGTTTTTTAAATTAATAGCCTACATTGACATTTTCATTTTACTTCTCACTATTGGACTGATTAATGGAAATACAGCTATTATTCAACTATTCTGAAAGGAGACAAATAACAACAAACGGTATTAGCAGACAGCTTAAAAAGGTAATATTTTAAAATAAGTAAACCTGCAGCACATCTCACTACAAGTGCTGAGCTCTTTGACAAATGCAAAATGAAAATGGAGAGACTGTACTGTATCAACATTAAAAAAAATGTGTGTGCATCATAAAACGTACATGTGCCAAACATACAATTAATAAGCTTGCAGATCTACGATCAACACATTCTATACCTCTGATGAGACGGTAGGTATAATCAGTGAGCTGACACTACAGTGGATATGACAGAACATACAGGACGGAGGCATACAGTAGCTCCTACAACAGCACTCCCATCTCTTTCACCCACTCCCCCTCAGCCTCACACAGCTCTGCCAGGGTAGCTCGGTGCCACTGTATAATATGAGGGAGAGAGCAGGCATAATTGGAGCTGTAAGTGTGCGTGTGTGTGTGTGTTTATGACTCAGCTGGTTCACCATCGAACTGAAGAGCTCAACAACAGTACCACGGTGTCCAAACTTCTAACACACACACACACACACACACACACACACACACACCCGTCAAGTGTCGCTACAGTGCTGCACTTCCCATCCTCTCCAATATACCCACACGCCCATAGCCACCAGCTTCCCTACAGTATTACATTACTGAACACTGTAACAGACGAGATGCGCGGCCATACAGTCAGAAATCAGAGGCATAGGATGCTTCAAAAGAGACAGAGACGAGTTGCTATTTGTTCTGTCTCTTTATTAAAGCTTAAGATGAGGAAAAACGAACGTTTTACTCAGCTGAGTGTCGAGAAAAGGGACGGAACAACACGTGCCGGTTTATTTCAGGCGAGCACACGGGGATTCAGCACAGAAAAAGAAATCACGCAAAGCAAACAATGAAACCAAACGAGAGCTCCGCGCAGGGGCTCAACCAGCCGCCTGCTTTCGTGTTTGCGGCACAGCTCGAATTTGAAACTTGAGACCATAAACGCGGCCTGGCCGCCGCTGTTCGAGCGCCGTTTTGGAAACGTGAACGTGTCTGCGAGTGAGAGGGAATTGTGCAGATCATTAAGTCCTCATTTATCACCGTCTCTCACCAGGCAGTCACAATGCACCAGAACCACACTGGCAACCGGCGCTCTCAACCCCAGCAACAGTGCCTCATTAGCATAGCCTACCACCAGGAAGATGCCGCGCGATTCGCCGCGCAGCCAGAGCGGGAGCCAATCGGGAAAGGGTATGCAAATAACCCACTTTTGTTGCTAGGGCAAAGCGGCGACGCGCGATCCAATAGGAAAACGGGTAACAGGCATGAAATTGCATTGCACTTTGACACATTTCCCAGCACAGTTTAACACAGTATTTGCTGACAGAAAAGCTCACGGGTTAGGAACCCGGAATCAGTTTCTCCGAGAAAGGAACTCTGATAGCCGACCCTGGAGACAGGAGCAGAAAATGCACGGCAGCTGCCAGGAGGGAGCATGGCCTATATTTTTAAACATTTATAGTTGAGGAGCATGTTTGCCCTAAATAGAGAACTTCATGCAAGACTGGTTCACTTCTCGATGCAGCTCTTCCCTGCATAGATGACGCTCAGGCCGCAAACGAGGCAGCACTCTCGATTTCTTTACTAATCAAAAACACAGACCCGGCCTGATGGGCTGGACCGTCTCCCAAGTTTTGCTTGGTAGACTTTTAGGGTGTCTTCCATGGCTGAGTCTCTGAATGCCTCCACAGCCCAGATTAATCTAAAAAAAATCCCGCATCACGTCTCCACTAGCTCAAGTAATGCAATCACAGACATATAAAAGGGTGGCAAGTGCCAGGTCACCTTTAGGCATATAAGAGAGACCACAGTAATCCTACACGTGAGTTTTCCAATCGCAGTGAATTTATTCATATTATACACACAACGCTGGACACCCCATACAAACCTAATGTAAAGCTGTAAAGTTCCTTCAAAAGCTGCCTACTTCACATTCCTCAGGGACTAATATAG